>NW_027521188.1:0-76535 GCF_052094955.1 Ictidomys tridecemlineatus | reverse complement strand
CCTGAAATCTCAGCAAACACTTTTTCACCCAATCTTGATGATACTTTCAGGGAATGGTCAGTACACCAATTTCACTTGACTCACCAAATTTCGTTCTTCTAGGTTAAACCGTTCCTTTGCAGTACCCGTTTTCATTTTGAGGTTTCACTCTGTTTTCTCCTATATGGATACATGTATTTGGAACTCTAAATCAAACACGGTTTGTGCTAGCTCTTTAAAACTTGACCCAATAAAGCAGTTTCCAGTTCTGTCTCTATGGTTTGATTGCTGTTGATGTAGCCCTAAGCAAAGACTGGCTAGAATCACTTGCATGGAAATGGGTTGCCAAGCTTCCAAAAAACTACGAGTTGCCTGAAATCTCAGCAAACACTTTTTCACCCAATCTTGATGATACTTTCATGGAATGAGCAGTACACCAATCCCACTTGGCTCACCAAATTTCGTTCTTCTAGGTTAAACCGTTCGTTTGCAGTAACCGTTTTCATTTTGAGGTTTCACTCTGTTTTCTCCTATACGGATACATGTATTTGGAACTCTAAATCAAACACGGTTTGTGCTAGCTCTTTGAAACTTGACCCAATAAAGCAGTTTCAAGTTCTGTCTCTATGGTTTGTTTGCTGTTGATGTAGCCCTAAGCAGAGACTGGCGAGAATCACTTTCATGGAAAGGGGTTGCCAAGCTTCCAAAAAACTACGAGTTGCCTGAAATCTCAGCAAACACTTTTTCACCCAATCTTGATGATACTTTCAGGGAATGATCAGTGCACCAATCCCACTTGGCTCACCAAATTTCGTTCTTCTAGGTTAAACCGTTCCTTTGAATTAACCGTTTTCATTTTGAGGTTTCACTCTGTTTTCTCCTATAAGATACATGTATTTGGAACTCTAAATCAAACATAGTTTGTGCTAGCTCTTTGAAACTTGACCCAATAAAGCAGTTTCAAGTTCTATGTCTATGGTTTGTTTGCTGTTGATGTAGCGCAAAGCAGAGACTGGCGAGAATCACTTTAATGGAAAGGGGTTGCCAAGCTTCCAAAAAACTACGAGTTGCCTGAAATCTCAGCAAATACTTTTTCACCGAATCTTGATGATACTTTCAGGGAATGATCAGTACACCAATCCCACTTGGCTCACCAAATTTCGTTCTTTTAGGTTAAACCGTTCGTTTGCAGTAACCGTTTTCATTTTGAGGTTTCACTCTGTTTTCTCCTATATGGATACATGTATTTGGAACTCTAAATCAAACACGGTTTGTGTTAGCTCTTTGAAACTTGACCCAATAAAGCAGATTCAAGTTCTATCTCTATGGTTTGTTTGCTCTTGATGTAGCCCTAAGCAGAGACTGGCGAGAATCACTTTCATGGAAAGGGGTTGCCAAGGTTCCAAAAAACTACGAGTTGCCTGAAATCTCAATAACCACTTTTTCACCCAATCTTGATGATACGTTCAGGGAATGATCAGTACAGCAATCCCACTTGGCTCACCTAATTTCGTTCTTCTAGGGTAAACCGTTCATTTGCAGTTACCGTTTTCATTTTGAGGTTTCACTCTGTTTTCTCCTATACGGATACATGTATTTGGAACTCTAAATCAAACACGGTTTGTGCTAGCTCTTTGAAACTTGACCCAATAAAGCAGTTTCAAGTTGTATCTCTATGGTTTGTTTGCTGTTGATGTAGCCCTAAGCAGAGACTGGCGAGAATCACTTTCATGGAAAGGGGTTGCCAAGCTTCCAAAAAACTACGAGTTGCCTGAAATCTCAGGAAACACTTTTTCACCCAATCTTGATGTACTTTCAGGGAATGATCAGTACACCAATCCCACTTGGCTCACCAAATTTCGTTCTTCTAGGTTAAACCGTTCCTTTGCAGTACCCGTTTTCATTTTGAGGTTTCACTCTGTTTTCTCCTATACGGATACATGTATTTGGAACTCTAAATCAAACACGGTTTGTGCTAGCTCTTTGAAACTTGACCCAATAAAGCAGTTTCCAGTTCTGTCTTTATGGTTTGTTTGCTGTTGATGTAGCCCTAAGCAGAGACTTGCCAGAATCACTTTCATGGAAAAAGTTTGCCAAGCTTCCAAAAAACTACGAGTTGCCTGAAATCTCAGCAAACACTTTTTCACCCAATCTTGATGATACTTTAAGGGAATGATCAGTACACCAATCCCACTTGGTTAACCAAATTTCCTTCTTCTAGGTTAAACCGTTCGTTTGCAGTAACCGTTTTCATTTTGAGGTTTCACTCTGTTTACTCCTATACAGATACATGTATTTGGAACTCTAAACCAAACACGGTTTGTGCTAGCTCTTTGAAACTTGACCCAATAAAGCAGTATCAAGTTCTCTTTCTATGGTTTGTTTGCTGTTGATGTAGCCCTAAGCAGAGACTGGCGAGAATCACTTTCATGGAAAGGGGTTGCCAAGCTTCCAAAAAACTCAAAGTTGCCTGAAATCTCAGCAAACACTTTTTCACCCAATCTTGATGATACTTTCATGGAATGATCAGTACACCAATCCCACTTGGCTCACCAAATTTCGTTCTTCTAGGTTAAACCGGTCCTTTGCCGTAACCGTTTTTATTTTTAGGTTTCACTCTGTTTTCTCCTATACGGATACATGTATTTGGACGTCTAAATCAAACAAGGTTTGTGCTAGCTCTTTGAAACTTGACCCAATAAAGCAGTTTGAAGTTCTATCTCAATGGGTTTTTTGCTGTTGATGTAGCCCTAAGCAGAGACTGGCGAGAATCACTTTCATGGAAAGGGGTTGCCAAGCTTCCAAAAAACTACGAGTTGCCTGAAATCTCAGCAAACACTTTTTCACCCAATCGTGATGATACTTTCAGGGAATGATCAGTGCACCAATCCCACATGGGTCACCAAATTTCGTATTTCTAGGTTAAACCATTCGTTTGCAGTAACCGTTTTCATTTTGAGGTTTCACTCTGTTTTCTCCTCTACCGATATATGTATTTGGAACTCTAAATCAAACACGGTTTGTGCTAGCTCTTTGAAACTTGACCCAATAAAGCAGTTTCAAGTTCTATCTCTATGGTTTATTTGCTGTTGATGTAGCCCTAAGCAGAGACTGGCGAGAATCACTTTCATGGAAAGGGGTTGCCAAGCTTCCAAAAAACTATGAGTTGCCTGAAATCTCAGCAAACACTTTTTCACCCAATCTTGATGATACTTTCAGGGAATGATAAGTACACCAATCCCACTTGGCTCACCAAATTTCGTTCTTCTAGGTTAAACCGTTCGTTTGCAGTAACCGTTTTCATTTTGAGGTTTCACTCTGTTTTCTCCTATATGGATACATGTATTTGGAACTCGAAATCAAACACGGTTTGTGCTAGCTCTTTGAAACTTGACCCAATAAAGCAGTTTCAAGTTCTGTCTCTATGGTTTGTTTGCTGTTGATGTAGCCCTAAGCCGAGACTGGCGAGAATCACTTTCATGGAAAGGGGTTGCCAAGCTTCCAAAAAACTACGAGTTGCCTGAAATCTCAATAACCACTTTTTCACCCAAACTTAATGATACTTTCAGGGAATGATCAGTACACCAGTCCCACTTGGCTCACCAAATTTCGTTATTCTAGGTTAAACCAATCGTTTGCAGTAACCGTTTTCATTTTGAGGTTTCACTCTGTTTTCTCCTATACGGATACATGTATTTGGAACTCTAAATCAAACACGGTTTGTGTTAGCTCTTTGAAACTTGACCCAATAAAACAGATTCAAGTTCTATCTCTATGGTTTGTTTGCTGTTGATGTAGCCCTAAGCAGACACTGGCGAGAATCACTTTCATGGAAAGGGGTTGCCAAGCTTCCAAAAAACTACGAGTTGCCTGAAATCTCAATAAGCACTTTTTCAACAAATCTTGATGATACTTGCATTGAATGATCAGTACACCAATCCCACTTGGCTCACCCAATTTCGTTTTTCTAGGGTAAACCGTTCATTTGCAGTAACCGTTTTCATTTTGAGGTTTCACTTTGTTTTCTCCTATACGGATACATGTATTTGGAACTCTAAATCAAACACGGTTTGTGCTAGCTCTTTAAAACTTGACCCAATAAAGCAGTTTCCAGTTCTGTCTCTATGGTATGATTGCTGTTGATGTAGCCCTAAGCAAAGACTGGCTAGAATCACTTGCATGGAAATGGGTTGCCAAGCTTCCAAAAAACTACGAGTTGCCTGAAATCTCAGCAAACACTTTTTCACCCAATCTTGATGATACTTTCATGGAATGAGCAGTACACCAATCCCACTTGGCTCACCAAATTTCGTTCTTCTAGGTTAAACCGTTCGTTTGCAGTAACCGTTTTCATTTTGAGGTTTCACTCTGTTTTCTCCTATACGGATACATGTATTTGGAACTCTAAATCAAACACGGTTTGTGCTAGCTCTTTGAAACTTGACCCAATAAAGCAGTTTCAAGTTCTGTCTCTATGGTTTGTTTGCTGTTGATGTAGCCCTAAGCAGAGACTGGCGAGAATCACTTTCATGGAAAGGGGTTGCCAAGCTTCCAAAAAACTACGAGTTTCCTGAAATCTCAGCAAACACTTTTTTACCCAATCTTGATGATACTTTCAGGGAATGATCAGTACACCAATCCCACTTGGCTCACCAAATTTTGTTCTTCTAGGTTAAACCGTTCATTTGCAGTAACCGTTTACATTTTGAGGTTTCACTCTGTTTTCTCCTATACGGATACATGTATTTGGAACTCTAAATCAAACACGGTTTGTGCTAGCTCTTTGAAACTTGACCCAAAAAAGCAGTTTCAAGTTCTATCTCTATGGTTTGTTTGCTGTTGATGTAGCCCTAAGCAGAGACTGGCAAGAATCACTTTCATGGAAAGGGGTTGCCAAGCTTCCAAAAAACTACAAGTTGCCTGAAATCTCAGCAAACACTTTTTCACCCAATCTTGATGATACTTTCAGGGAATGATCAGTACACCAATCACACTTGGCTCACCAAATTTCGTTCTTCTAGGTTAAACCGTTCGTTTGTATTAACCGTTTCCATTTTGAGGTTTCACTCTGTTTTCTCCTATACGGATACATGTATTTGGAACTCTAAATCAAACATAGTTTGTGCTAGCTCTTTGAAACTTGACCCAACTTGACCCCAAAAAAAGCAGTTTCAAGTTTCTATCTCTATGGTTTGTTTGCTGTTGATGTAGCCCTAAGCAGAGACTGGCAAGAATCACTTTCATGAAAGGGTTGCCAAGCTTCCAAAAACTACAAGTTGCCTGAATCTCAGCAAACACTTTTTCACCCAATCTTGATGATACCTTTCAGGGACTGATCAGTACACCAATCACACTTGGCTCACCAAATTTCGTTCTTCTAGGTTAAACCGTTCGTTTGTATTAACCGTTTCCATTTTGAGGTTTCACTCTGTTTTCTCCTATACGGATACATGTATTTGGGAACTCTAAATCAAACATGTTTTGTGCTAGCTCTTTGAAACTTGACCCAATAAAGCAGTTTCAAGTTCTATCTCTATGGTTATTGTGCTGTTGATGTAGCGCAAAGCAGAGACTGGCGAGAATCACTTTCATGGTAAGGGGTTGCCAAGCTTCCAAAAAACTACGAGTTGACTGAAATCTCAGCAAATACTTTTTCATCCAATCTTGATGATACTTTCAGAAAATGATCAGTACACCAATCCCCACTTGGCTCACCAAATTTCATTCTTCTAGGTTAAACCCTTCGTTTGCAGTAACCGTTTTCATTTTGAGTTTCACTCTGTTTTCTCCTATACCGATACATGTATTTGGAACTCTAAATCAAACACGGTTTTGTGCTAGGCTCTTTGAAACTTGACCCAATAAAGCAGTTTCAAGTTGTATCTCTATGTTTGTTTGCTGTTGATGTAGCCCTAAGCAGAGACTGGCGAGAATCACTTTCATGGAAAGGGGTTGCCAAGCTTCCAAAAAACTACAAGTTGCCTGAAATCTCAGGAAACACTTTTTCACCCAATCTTGATGTACTTTCAGGGAATGATCAGTACACAATCCCACTTGGCTCACCAAATTTTCGTTCTTCTAGGTTAAACCGTTCCTTTGCAGTACCCGTTTTCATTTGAGGTTTCACTCTGTTTTCTCCTATACGGATACATGTATTTGGAACTCTAAATCAAACACGGTTTGTGCTAGCTCTTTGAAACTTGACCCAATAAAGCAGTTTCCAGTTCTGTCTCTATGGTTTGTTTGCTGTTGATGTAGCCCTAAGCAGAGACTGGCTAGAATCACTTGCATGGAAAGGGGTTTCCAAGCTTCCAAAAAACTACGAGTTGCCTGAATCTCAGGAAAAACTTTTTCACCCAATCTGATGATGCTTCAGGGAATGATCAGTACACCAATCCCACTTGGCTCACCAAATTTCGTTCTTCTAGGTTAAACCGTGCGTTGGCAGTAACGTTTTCATTTTGAGGTTTCACTCTGTTTCTCCTATAGGATACATGTATTTGGAAACTCGAAATCAAACACGGTTTGTGCTAGCTCTTTGAAACTTGACCCAATAAAGCAGTTTCAAGTTCAGTCTCTATGGTTTGTTGCTGTTGATGTAGCCCTAAGCAGAGAACTGGCCGAGAATCACTTTCATGGAAAGGGGTTGCCAAGCTTCCAAAAAACTACGAGTTGCCTGAAATCTCAATAAGCACTTTTTCAACCAATCTTCATGATACTTTCAGGGATTATCAGTACACCATCCCACTTAGATCACCCAATTTCGTTCTTCTAGGGTAACCGTTCATTTGCAGAAACGTTTTCATTTTGAGGTTTTCACTCTGTTTTCTCCTATACGGATACATGTATTTGGAAATCCTAAATCAAACACAGTTTGTGCTAGCTCTTTGAACTTGACCAATAAAGCAGTTTTCAAGTTGAATCTCTATGGTTTGTTTGCTGTTGATGTAGCCCTAAGCAAAGACTGGCGAGAATCACTTTCATGGAAAGGGGTTGCCAAGCTTCCAAAAACTACAAGTTGCCTGAAATCTCAGCAAACACTTTTTCACCCAATCTTGATGATACTTTCAGGGAATGATGAGTACACCAATTTCACTTGGCTCACCAAATTTCGTTCTTCTAGGTTAAACCGTTCCTTTGCAGTACCCGTTTCATTTTGAGGTTTTTCACTCTGTTTTCTCCTATACGGATACATGTATTTTGGAACTCTAAATCAAACACGGTTTTGTGCTAGCATCTTTGAAACTTGACCCAATAAAGCAGTTTCCAGTTCTGTCTCTATGGTTTGATTGCTGTTGATGTAGCCCTAAGCAAAGACTGGGTAGAATCACTTGCATGGAAATGGGTTGCCAAGCTTCCAAAAACTACGAGTTGCCTGAAATCTCAGCAAACACTTTTTTCACCCAATCTTGATGATACTTTCAGGGAATGATAAGTACACCAATCCCACTTGGCTCACCAAATTTTCGTTCTTTCTAGGTTAAACCATTCGTTTGCAGTAACCGTTTCCATTTTGAGGTTTCACTCTGTTTTCTCTTATACGGATACATGTATTTGGAACTCTAAATCAAACACGGTTTGTGCTAGCTCTTTGAAACTTGACCCAATAAAGCAGTTTCAAGTTCTGTCTCTATGGTTTGTTTGCTGTTGATGTAGCCCTAAGCAGAGACTGGCGAGAATCACTTTCATGGAAAGGGGTTGCCAAGCTTCCAAAAAACTACGAGTTGCCTGAAATCTCAGCAAACACTTTTTCACCCAATCTTGATGATACTTTCAGGGAATGATCAGTACACCAATTCCCACTTGGCTCACCAAATTTTGTTCTTCTAGGTTAAACCGTTCATTTGCAGTAACCGTTTTCATTTGAGGTTTCAGTCCGTTTTCTTCCTATACGGATACATGTATTTGGAACTCTTAAATTAAACACGGTTTTTGCTAGCTCTTTGAAACTTGACCCAATAAAGCAGTTTCAAGTTCTATCTCTATGGTTTGTTTGCTGTTGATGTAGCCCTAAGCAGAGACTGGCGAGAATCACTTTCATGGAAAGGGGTTGCCAAGCTTCCAAAAAACTACGAGTTGCCTGAAATCTCAGCAAAACACTTTTTCACCCAATCTTGATGATACTTTCAGGGAATGATCAGTACACCAATCACACTTGGCTCACCAAATTTCTTTCTTCTAGGTTAAACCGTTCGTTTGTATTAACCGTTTCCCATTTTGAGGTTCACTCTGTTTTCTCCTATACGGATACATGTATTTGGAACTCTAAATCAAACATAGTTTGGTGCTAGCTCTTTGAAACTTGACCCAATAAAGCAGTTTCAAGTTCTATCTTTATGGTTATTTTGCTGTTGATGTAGCGCAAAGCAGAGACTGGCGAGAATAACTTTCATGGTAAGGGGTTGCCAAGCTTCCAAAAAACTACGAGTTGCCTGAAATTTCAGCAAATACTTTTCATCCAATCTTGATGATACTTTCAGAAAATGATCAGTACACCAATCCCACTTGGCTCACCAAATTTCATTCTTCTAGGTTAAACCCTTCGTTTGCAGTAACCGTTTTCATTTTGAGGTTTCACTCTGTTTTTCTCCTATACCGATACATGTAGTTGGAACTCTAAATCAAACACGGTTTGTGCTAGCTCTTTGAAACTTGACCCAATAAAACAGTTTCACGTTCTATCTCTAAGGTTTGTTTGCTGTTGATGTAGCCCTAAGCAGAGACTGCCAGAATCAGTTTCATGGAAAGGGGTTTCCAAGCTTCCAAAAAAACTACGAGTTGCCTGAATTCTCAGCAAACACTCTTTCAGCAATCTTGATGATACTTTCAGGGAATGATCAGTACACCAATCCCACTTGGCTCACCAAATTTCGTTATTCTAGGTTAAACCGATCGTTTGCAGTAAACGTTTTCATTTTGAGGTTTCACTCTGTTTTTCTCCCTATACGGATATAATGTATTTGGAACTCTAAATCAAACACGGTTTGTGCTAGCTCTTTGAAAACTTGACCCAATAAAGCATTTTCAAGTTCTATCTCTATGGTTTGTTTGCTGTTGATGTAGCCCTAAGCAGCGACTGGCGAGAATCACTTTCATGGTAAGGGGTTTGCCAAGCTTCCAAAAAACTATGAGTTGCCTGAAATCTCAGCAAACACTTTCTCACCCATCTTGATGATACTTTCAGGGAATGATCAGTACAACAATCCCACTTGGCTCACGAAATTTCGTTCTTCTAGGTTTAAACCATTCGTTTGCAGTAACCGTTTTATTTTGAGGTTTCACTCTGTTTTCTCCTATATGGATACATGTATTTGGAACTCTAAATCAAACACGGTTTGGCTAGCTCTTTGAAACTTGACCCAATAAAGCAGTTTTCAAGTTCTATCTCTATGGTTGTTTGCTGTTGATGTAGCCCTAAGCAGAGACTGGCTAGAATCACTTTCATGGAAAGGGATTGCCCAAGCTTCCAAAAAACTACGAGTTCACTGAAATCTCAGGAAACCACTTTTTCACCCAATCTTGATGATACTTTCAGGGAATGATCAGTACACCAATCCCACTTGGCTCACCAAATGTCGTTCTTCTAGGTCAAAACCATTCGTTTGCAGTACCGTTTTCAATTTTGAGGTTTCACTCTGTTTTTCTCCTATACGGATACATGTATTTGGAACTCTAAATCAAACACGGTTTTGTGCTAGCTCTTTGAAAACTTGACCCAATAAAGCAGTTTCAATTTCTATATCTATGGTTTGTTTGCTGTTGATGTAGCCGTAAGCATAGACTGGCGAGAGTCACTTTCATGGAAAGGGGTTTCCAAGCTTCCAAAAAACTACGAGTTGCCTGAAATCTCAGCAAACACTTTTTCACCCAATTTTGATGATACTTTCAGGGAATGATCAGTACACCAATCCCACTTGGCTCACCAAATTTCATTCTTCTAGGTTAAACCGTTCGTTTGCAGTAACCGTTTTCACTTTGAGGTTTCCATCTGTTTTCTCCTTAACAGATACATGTATTTAAAACTCTAAATCAAACACGGTTTGTGCTAGCTCTTTGAAACTTGACCCAATAAAGCAGTTTCAAGTTCTCTCTCTATGGTTTGTTTGCTGTTGATGTAGCCCTAAGCATAGACTGGCGAGAGTCACTTTCATGGAAAGGGGTTTCCAAGCTTATAAAAAAATACGAGTTGCCTGAAATCTCAGCAAACACTTTTTCACCCAATCTTGATGATACTTTCAGGGAATGATCAGTACACCATCCCAATTTGGCTCACCAAATTTCGTTCTTCCTAGGTTAAACCGTTCGTTTGCAGTAACCGTTTTCATTTTGAGGTTTCACTCTGTTTTCTCCTATACAGATACATGTATTTGGAACTCTAAATCAAACACGGTTTGTGCTAGCTCTTTGAAACTTGACCAATAAAGCAGTTTCAAGTTCTATCTCTATGGTTGTTTGCTGTTGATGTAGGCCCTAAGCAGAGACTGGCGAGAATCACTTTCATGGAAAGGGTTGCCCAAGCTTCCAAAAAAAACTACGAGTTGCCTGAAATCTCAATAACCACTTTTTCAACCAAACTTAATGATACTTTCAGGGGAATGATCAGTACACCAATTTCACTTGGCTCACCAAATTTCGTACTTCTAGGTTAAACCATTCGTTTGCAGTAACCGTTTTCATTTTGAGGTTTCACTCTGTTTTTCTAATATACGGATACATGTATTTGGAACTCTAAATCAAACACGGTTTGTGTTAGCTCTTTGAAACTTGACCCAATAAAGCAGATTCAAGTTCTATCTCTATGGTTTGTTTGCTCTTGAAGTAGCCCCTAAGCAGAGACTGGTGAGAATCACTTTCATGGAAAGGGTTGCCAAGCTTCCAAAAAACTACGAGTTTCCTGAAATCTCAATAACCACTTTTTCACCCAATCCTGATGGATACTTTCAGGGAATGATCAGTACAGCAATCCCACTTGGCTCAACCCAATTTCGTTCCTTTTAGGTTAAACGTTCCTTTGCAGTACCCGTTTTCATTTTTGAGGTTTTCACTCTGTTTTTCTCCTATACGGATACATGTATTTGGAAACTCTAAATCAAACACGGTTTGTTGCTAGCTCTTTGAAACTTGACCCAATAAAGCAGTTTCCACTTCTGTCCTCTATGGTTTGTTTGCTGTTGATGTAGCCCTAAGCAGAGACTGGCTAGAATCACTTGCATGGAAAGGGATTGCCAAGCTTCCAAAAAAACTACGAGTTGCCTGAAATCTCAGCAAAAACTTTTTCACCCAATCTTGATGATGCTTTCAGGGAATGATCAGTACACCAATCCCACTTGGCTCACCAAAATTTCGTTCTTCTAGGTTAAACCGTTCGTTTGCAGTAACCGTTTTCATTTTGAGGTTTCACTCTGTTTTCTCCTATACGGATACATGCATTTGGAAGTCTAAATCAAAACACGGTTTGTGCTAGCTCTTTGAAACTTGACCCAATAAAGCAGTTTCACGTTCTAATCTCTATGGTTTTGTATGCTGTTGATGTAGCCCTAAGCAGAGACATGCAGAATCACTTTCATGGGAAAAAAGGTTGCCAAGCTTCCAAAAACTACGAGTTGCCTGAAATCTCAGAAAACACTTTTTTCACCCAATCTTGATGATACATTCAGGGAAATGATCAGTACACCAATCCCACTTGGCTCACCAAATTTCGTTTCTTCTAGGTTAAACCATTCGTTTGCAGTAACCGTTTTCATTTTGAGGTTTCACTCTGTTTTCTCCTATACGGATACATGTATTTGGACGTCTAAATCAAACAAGTTTGTGCTAGCTCTTTGAAACTTGACCCAATAAAGCTGTTTCAAGTTCTATCTCTATGGGTTTTTGCTGTTGATGTAGCCCTAAGCAGAGACTGGCGAGAATCACTTTCATGGAAAGGGGTGTCAAGCTTCCAAAAAACTACGAGTTGCCTTAAATCTCAATAACCACTTTTTCACCCAAACTTAATGATACTTTCAGGGAATGATCAGTACACCAATCCCACTTGGCTCACCAAATTTCGTTCTTCTAGGTTAACCGTTCGTTTTGCAGTAACCGTTTTTCATTTTGAGGTTTCACTCTGTTTTCTCCTATACGGATAACATGTATTTTGGAACTCTAAAATCAAAACACGGTTTGTGCTAGATCTTTGAAACTTGACCCAATAAAGCAGTTTCAAGTTCTGTCCTCTATGGTTTGTTTGCTGTTGATGTAGCCCTAAGCCGAGACTGGCGAGAATCACTTTCATGGAAAGGGGTTGCCAAGCTTTCCAAAAAACTACGAGTTGCCTGAAATCTCAGCAAACACTTTTTCACCGAATCTTGATGATACTTTCAGGGAATGATCAGTACACCAATCCCACTTTGCTCACCAAATTTCGTTCTTCTAGGTTAAACCGTTCGTTTCCAGTAACCGTTTTCATTTTGAGGTTTCACTCTGTTTCTCCTATGCGGATACATGTATTTGGAACTCTAAATCAAACAGGGTTTGTACTAGCTCTTTGTAACTTTACCCAATAAAGCAGTTTCTAGTTCTGTCTCTATGGTTTGTTTGCTGTTGATGTAGCCCTAAGCAGAGACTGGCGAGAATTACTTTCATTTAAGGGGTTGCAAGCTTCCAAAAAACTACGAGTTGCCTGAAATCTCAATAACCACTTTTTCACACAATCTTGATGATACTTTCAGGGAATGATCAGTACACCAATCCCACTTGGCTCACCAAATTTCGTTCTTCTAGGTTAAACCGTTCGTTTGCAGTAACCGTTTTCATTTTGAGGTTTCACTCTGTTTTCTCCTATACGGATACATGTATTTGAAACTCTAAATCAAACACGGTTTGTGCTAGCTCTTTGAAACTTGACCCAATAAAGCAGTTTCAAGTTCTATCTCCATGGTTTGTTTGCTGTTGATGTAGCCCTAAGCAGAGACTGGCGAGAATCACTTTCATGGAAAAGGGGTTGCAAAGCTTCCAAAAAAATACGAGTTGCCTGAAATCTCAGCAAACACTTTTTCACCCAATCTTGATGATACTTTCACGGAATGATCAGTACACCAGTCCCACTTGGCTCACCAAATTTCGTTCTTCTAGGTTAAACCGTTCGTTTGCAGTAACCGTTTTTCATTTTCCAGGTTTCACTCTGTTTTCTCCTATATGGATACATGTATTTGGAACTCTAAATCAAACACGGTTTGTGCTAGCTCTTTGTAACTTGACCCAATAAAGCAGTTTCCAAGTTCTATTTCTATGGTTTGTTTTGCTGTTGATGTAGCCCTAAGCAGAGACTGGCGAGAATCACTTTCATGGAAAGGGGTTGCCAAGCTTCCAAAAAACTATGAGTTGCCTGAAATCTCAGCAAACACTTTTTCACCCAATCTTGATGATACTTTCAGGGAATGATCAGTACACCAATCCCACTCGGCTCACCAAATTTCGTTCTTCTAGGTTAAACCGTTCTTTTGCAGTAACCGTTTTCATTTTGAGGTTTCACTCTGTTTTGTCCTATACGGATACATGTATTTGGAACTCTAAATCAAACACGGTTGTGCTAGCTCTTTGAAACTTGACCCAATAAAGCGGTTTCAAGTTCTGTCTCAATAGTTTGTTTGCTGTTGATGTAGCCCTAAGCAGAGAGTGGCGAGAATCACTTTCCTGGAAAGGGGTTGCCAAGCTTCCAAAAAACTTACGAGTTGCCTGAAATCTCAGCCAACACTTTTTCACCCAATCTTGATGATACTTACAGGGAATGATCAGTACACCAGTCCCACTCGGCTCACCAAATTTCGTACTCCTAGGTTAATCCCTTCGTTTGCAGTAACCGTTTTCATTTTGAGGTTTCACTCTGTTTTTCCCTATACGGATACATGTATTTGAAACTCTAAATCAAACTCGGTTTTGTGCTAGCTCTTTGAAACTTGACCCAAGAGCAGTTTCAAGTTCTATCTCTATGGTTTGTTTGCTGTTGATGTAGCCCTAAGCAGAGACTGGCGAGAATCATTTTCATGGAAAGGCGTTGCCAAGCTTCCAAAAAAACTACGAGTTGCCTGAAATCTCAGCAAACACTTTTTCACCCAATCTTGATGATACTTTCAGGGAATGATCAGTACACCAGTCCCACTCGGATCACAAATTTCGTTCTCCTAGGTTAAACCGTTCGTTTGCAGTAACCGTTTTCATTTTGAGTTTTCACTCTGTTTCGTCCTATACGGATACAAGTATTTGGAAGTCTAAATCAAACACGGTTTGTGCTAGCTCTTGAAACTTGATCCAATAAAGCAGTTTCAAATTCTATCTCTATGGTTTTGTTTGCTGTTGATGTAGCCCTAAGCAGAGACTGCGAGAATCACTTTCATGGAAAGGGGTTGCCAAGCTTCCAAAAAACTACGAGTTGCCTGAAATCTCAGCAACCACTTTTTCACCCAATCTTGATGATACTTTCAGGGAATGATCAGTACACCAGTCCGACTCGGCTCACCAAATTTCGTTTCTCCTATGTTAAACCATTCGTTTTGCAGTAACCGTTTTCATTTTGAGGTTTCACTCTGTTTTCTCCTATACGGATACATGTATTTGGAACTCCAAATCAAACACGGTTTGTGCTAGCTCTTTGAAACTTGACCCAATAAAGCAGTTTCAAGTTCTATCTCTATGGTTATTTTGCTGTTGATGTAGCCCTAAGCAGAAACTGGCGAGAATCACTTTCATGGAAAGGGGTTGTCAAGCTTTTAAAAACCTACGAGTTGCCTGAAAATCTCAGGAAACACTTTTTCACCCAATCTTGATGATACTTTCAGGGAATGATCAGTACACCAGTCCCAGTCGGCTCACCAAATTTCGTTCTCCTAGGTTAAACCCTTCGTTTGCAGTAACCGTTTTCATTTTGATGTTTCACTCTGTTTTCTCCTATACGGATACATGTATTTGGAACTCTAAATCAAACACGGTTTGTGCTAGCTCTTTGAAACTTGACCCAATAAAGCAGTTTCAAATTCTATCTCTATGGTTTGTTTGCTGTTGATGTAGCCCTAAGCAGAGACTGGCGAGAATCACTTTCATGGAAAGGGGTTGCCAAGCTTATAAAAAACCTACGAGTTCCCTGAAATCTCAGCAACCACTTTTTCACCCCATCTTGATGATACTTTCAGGGAATGTTCAGTACACCAATCCCACTTGGCTCAGCAAATTTCGTTCTCCTATGTTAAACCGTTTCGTTTGCAGTAACCGTTTTCATTTTGAGGTTACACTCTGTTTTCTCCTATACGGATACATGTATTTGGAACTCTAAATCAAACACGGTTTGTGCTAGCTCTTTGAAACCTGACCCAATAAATCAGTTTCAAGTTCTATCCCTATGGTTGTTTGCTGTTGATGTAGCCCTAAGCAGAGACTGGTGAGAATCACTTTCATGAAAGGGGTTACCAAGCTTCCAAAAACTACGCGTTGCCTGAAATTTCAGCAAACACTTTTTCACCCAATCTTGATGATACTTTAAGGAATGATCAGTACACCAATCCCACTTGGCTCACCAAATTTCGTTCTTCTAGGTTAAACCGTTCGTTTGCAGTAACCGTTTTCATTTTGAGGTTTTCACTCTTTTTTCTCCTATATGGATGTATGTATTTGGAACTCTAAATCAAACACGGTTTGTGCTAGCTCTTTGAACCTTGACCCAATAAAGCAGTTTCAAGTTCTATCTCTATGGTTTGTTTGCTGTTGATGTAGCCCAAAGCAGAGACTGGCGAGAATCACTTTCATGGAAAGGGGTTGCCAAGCTTCCAAAAAACTACGAGTTGCCTGAAATCTCAGCAAACACTTTTTCACCCAATCTTGATGATACTTTCAGGGAATGATCAGAACACCAATTCCCACTTAGCTCACCAAAATTTCGTTCTTCTAGGTTAAACCGTTCGTTTGAATTAACCGTTTTCATTTTGAGGTTTCACTCTGTTTTCTCCTATACAAATATATGTATTTGGAACTCTAAATCAAACACGGTTTGTGCTAGCTCTTTGAAACTTGACCCAATAAAGCAGTTTCAAGTTCTATCTTTATCTTTTATTTGCTGTTGATGTAACCCTAAGCAGAGACTGGCGAGAATCACTTTCATGGAAAGGGGTTGCCAAGCTTCCAAAAAACTACGAGTTGCCTGAAATCTCAGCAAAAACTTTTTCACCCAATCTTGATGATACTTTCATGGAATGATAAGTACACCAATCCCACTTGGCTCACAAAATGTCGTTCTTCTAGGTAAACCGTTTGTTGCAGTAACCGTTTTTCATTTTGAGGTTTCACTCTGTTTTCTCCTATACGGATACATGTATTTGGACGCCTAAATCAAACACGGTTTGTGCTAGCTCTTTGAAACTTGACCCAATAAAGCAGATTCAAGTTCTAACTCTATGGTTTTTTTTTGCTGTTGATGTAGCCCTAAGCAGAGACTGGCGAGAATCACTTTTCATTGAAAGGGTTGCCAAGCTTCCAAAAAACTACGAGTTGCCTGAAATCTCAGCAAACACTTTTTTCACCCAATCGTGATGATACTTTCAGGGAATGATCAGTGCACCAATCCCACATGGCTCACCAATTTTGTTTTTCTAGGTTAAACCGTTCGTTTGCAGTAACCGTTTTAATTTTGAGGTTTCACTCTGTTTTCTCCTATACAGATACATGTATTTGGAACTCTAAATCAAACACGGTTTGTGCTAGCTCTTTGAAACTTGACCCAATAAAGCAGTTTCCAGTTCTGTCTCTATGGTTTGTTTGCTGTTGATGTAGCCCTAAGCAGAGACTGGCGAGAATCACTTTAATGGAAAGGGGTTGCCAAGCTTCCAAAAAACTACGAGTTGCCTGAAATCTCAGCACACACTTTTTTCAACCCAATCTCGATGATACTTTCAGTGAATGATCAGTACACGAATCCCACTTGCCTCACCAAATTTCGTTATTCTAGGTGAAACCGTTCTTTTGCAGTAACCGTTTTCATTTTGAGGTTTCACTCTGTTTTCTCCTATACGGATACATGTATTTGGAACTCTAAATCAAACACGGTTTGTGCTAGCTCTTTGAAACTTGACCCAATAAAGCAGTTTCAAGTTCTGTCTCTATGGTTTGTTTGCTGTTGATGTAGCCCTAAGCAGAGACTGGCGAGAATCACTTTCATGGAAAGGGTTTTCAAGCTTCAAAAAACTACGAGTTGCCTGAAATCTCAGCAAACACTTTTTTCACCCAATCTTGATGATACTTTCAGGGAATGATCAGTACACCAATCCCACTTGGCTCACCAAAATTTTGTTCTTCTAGGTTAAACAGGTCGTCTGCAGTAACCGTTTTCATTTTGAGGTTTCACTCTGTTTTCTCCTATACGGATATATGTATTTGGACCTCTAAATCAAACACGGTTTGTGCTAGCTCTTTGAAACTTGACCCAATAAAGCAGTTTTAAGTTCTATCTTTAAAGATTTTTTGCTGTTGATGTACCCCTAAGCAGAGGACTGGCGAGAATCACTTTCATAGAAAGGGGTTGCCAAGCTTCCAAAAAACTACGAGTTGCCTGAAATCTCAGCAAACACTTTTTCCACCCAATCTTGATGATACTTTCAGGGAATGATCAGTACACCAATCCCACTTGGCTCACCAAATTTCGTTCTTCTAGGTTAAACCGTTCGTTTGCAGTAACCGTTTTCAATTGAGGTTTCACTCTGTTTTCTCCTATAAGGATATATGTATTTGGAACTCTAAATCAAACTCGGTTTTGTGCTAGCTCTTTGAAACTTGACCCAAGAGCAGTTTCAAGTTCTATCTCTATGGTTTGTTTGCTGTTGATGTAGCCCTAAGCAGAGACTGGCGAGAATCATTTTCATGGAAAGGCGTTGCCAAGCTTCCAAAAAACTACGAGTTGCCTGAAATCTCAGCAAACACTTTTTTCACCCAATCTTGATGATACTTTCAGGGAATGATCAGTACACCAGTCCCACTCGGATCACAAAATTTCGTTCTCCTAGGTTAAACCGTTCGTTTGCAGTAACCGTTTTCATTTTGAGTTTTCACTCTGTTTCGTCCTATACGGATACAAGTATTTGGAAGTCTAAATCAAACACGGTTTGTGCTAGCTCTTTGAACTTGATCCAATAAAGCAGTTTCAAATTCTATCTCTATGGTTTGTTTGCTGTTGATGTAGCCCTAAGCAGAGACTGGCGAGAATCACTTTCATGGAAAGGGGTTGCCAAGCTTCCAAAAACTACGAGTTGCCTGAAATCTCAGCAACCACTTTTTCACCCAATCTTGATGATACTTTCAGGGAATGATCAGTACACCAGTCCGACTCGGCTCACCAAATTTCGTTCTCCTATGTTAAACCATTCGTTTGCAGTAACCGTTTTCATTTTGAGGTTTCACTCTGTTTTCTCCTATACGGATACATGTATTTGGAACTCCAAATCAAACACGGTTTGTGCTAGCTCTTTGAAACTTGACCCAATAAAGCAGTTTCAAGTTCTATCTCTATGGTTATTTTGCTGTTGATGTAGCCCTAAGCAGAAACTGGCGAGAATCACTTTCATGGAAAGGGGTTGTCAAGCTTTTAAAAACCTACGAGTTGCCTGAAATCTCAGGAAACACCTTTTTCACCCAATCTTGATGATACTTTCAGGGAATGATCAGTACACCAGTCCCAGTCGGCTCACCAAATTTCGTTCTCCTAGGTTAAACCCTTCGTTTGCAGTAACCGTTTTTCATTTTGATGTTTCACTCTGTTTTCTCCTATACGGATACATGTATTGGAACTCTAAATCAAACACGGTTTGTGCTAGCTCTTTGAAACTTGACCCAATAAAGCAGTTTCAAATTCTATCTCTATGGTTTGTTTGCTGTTGATGTAGCCCTAAGCAGAGACTGGCGAGAATCACTTTCATGGAAAGGGGGTTGCCAAGCTTATAAAAACCTACGAGTTCCCTGAAATCTCAGCAACCACTTTTTCACCCCATCTTGATGATACTTTCAGGGAATGTTCAGTACACCAATCCCACTTGGCTCAGCAAATTTCGTTCTCCTATGTTTAAACCGTTCGTTTGCAGTAACCGTTTTCATTTTGAGGTTACACTCTGTTTTCTCCTATACGGATACATGTATTTGGAACTCTAAATCAAACACGGTTTGTGCTAGCTCTTTGAAACCTGACCCAATAAATCAGTTTCAAGTTCTATCCCTATGGTTTGTTTGCTGTTGATGTAGCCCTAAGCAGAGACTGGTGAGAATCACTTTCATGGAAAGGGGTTACCAAGCTTCCAAAAAACTACGCGTTGCCTGAAATTTCAGCAAACACTTTTTCACCCAATCTTGATGATACTTTAAGGGAATGATCAGTACACCAATCCCACTTGGCTCACCAAATTTCGTTCTTCTAGGTTAAACCGTTCGTTTGCAGTAACCGTTTTCATTTTGAGGTTTCACTCTTTTTTCTCCTATATGGATGTATGTATTTGGAACTCTAAATCAAACACGGTTTGTGCTAGCTCTTTGAACCTTGACCCAATAAAGCAGTTTCAAGTTCTATCTCTATGGTTTGTTTGCTGTTGATGTAGCCCAAAGCAGAGACTGGCGAGAATCACTTTCATGGAAAGGGGTTGCCAAGCTTCCAAAAAAACTACGAGTTGCCTGAAATCTCAGCAAACACTTTTTCACCCAATCTTGATGATACTTTCAGGGAATGATCAGACACCAATCCCACTTAGCTCACCAAATTTCGTTCTTCTAGGTTAAACCGTTCGTTTGAATTAACCGTTTTCATTTTGAGGTTTCACTCTGTTTTCTCCTATACAAATATATGTATTTGGAACTCTAAATCAAACACGGTTTGTGCTAGCTCTTTGAAACTTGACCCCAATAAAGCAGTTTCAAGTTCTATCTTTATCTTTTTATTTGCTGTTGATGTAACCCTAAGCAGAGACTGGCGAGAATCACTTTCATGGAAAGGGGTTGCCAAGCTTCCAAAAAAACTACGAGTTGCCTGAAATCTCAGCAAAACTTTTTTCACCCAATCTTGATGATAACTTTCATGGAATGATAAGTACACCAATCCCACTTGGCTCACAAAATGTCGTTCTTCTAGGTTAACCGTTTGTTTGCAGTAACCGTTTTCATTTTTGAGGTTTCACTCTGTTTTCTCCTATACGGATACATGTATTTGGACGCCTAAATCAAACACGGTTTGTGCTAGCTCTTTGAAACTTGACCCAATAAAGCAGATTCAAGTTCTAACTCTATGGTTTTTTTTGCTGTTGATGTAGCCCTAAGCAGAGACTGGCGAGAATCACTTTCATTGAAAGGGGTTGCCAAGCTTCCAAAAAACTACGAGTTGCCTGAAATCTCAGCAAACACTTTTTCACCCAATCGTGATGATACTTTCAGGGAATGATCAGTGCACCAATCCCACATGGCTCACCAAATTTTGTTTTCTAGGTTAAACCGTTCGTTTGCAGTAACCGTTTTAATTTTGAGTTTCACTCTGTTTTCTCCTATACAGATACATGTATTTGGAACTCTAAATCAAACACGGTTTGTGCTAGCTCTTTGAAACTTGACCCAATAAAGCAGTTTCCAGTTCTGTCTCTATGGTTTGTTTGCTGTTGATGTAGCCCTAAGCAGAGACTGGCGAGAATCACTTTAATGGAAAGGGGTTGCCAAGCTTCCAAAAAACTACGAGTTGCCTGAAATCTCAGCACACACTTTTTCACCCAATCTCGATGATACTTTCAGTGAATGATCAGTACACGAATCCACTTGCCTCACCAAATTTCGTTATTCTAGGTGAAACCGTTCTTTTGCAGTAACCGTTTTCATTTTGAGGTTTCACTCTGTTTTCTCCTATACGGATACATGTATTTGGAACTCTAAATCAAACACGGTTTGTGCTAGCTCTTTGAAACTTGACCCAATAAAGCAGTTTCAAGTTCTGTCTCTATGGTTTGTTTGCTGTTGATGTAGCCCTAAGCAGAGACTGGCGAGAATCACTTTTCATGGAAAGGGGTTTCAAGCTTCAAAAAAACTACGAGTTGCCTGAAATCTCAGCAAACACTTTTTCACCCAATCTTGATGATACTTTCAGGGAATGATCAGTACACCAATCCCACTTGGCTCACCAAATTTTGTTCTTCTAGGTTAAACAGGTCGTCTGCAGTAACCGTTTTCATTTTGAGGTTTCACTCTGTTTTCTCCTATACGGATATATGTATTTGGACCTCTAAATCAAACACGGTTTGTGCTAGCTCTTTGAAACTTGACCCAATAAAGCAGTTTTAAGTTCTATCTTTAAAGATTTTTTGCTGTTGATGTACCCCTAAGCAGAGACTGCGAGAATCACTTTCATAGAAAGGGGTTGCCAAGCTTCCAAAAAACTACGAGGTTGCCTGAAATCTCAGCAAACACTTTTTCACCCAATCTTGATGATACTTTCAGGGAATGATCAGTACACCAATCCACTTGGCTCACCAAATTTCGTTCTTCTAGGTTAAACCGTTCGTTTGCAGTAACCGTTTTCAATTTGAGGTTTCACTCTGTTTTCTCCTATAAGGATATATGTATTTGGAACTCTAAATCAAACACGGTTTGTGCTAGCTCTTTGAAACTTGACCCAATTAAAGCAGTTTTCAAGTTCTATCTATAGGTTTGTTTGCTGTTGATGTAGCCCTAAGCAGAGACTGGCGAGAATCACTTTCATGGAAAGGGGTTGCCAAGCTTCCAAAAACTACGAGTTGCCTGAAATCTCAGCAAACACTTTTTCACCCAATCTCGATGACACTTTCAGGGAATGATCAGTACACCAATCCCACTTGGCTCACCAAATTTTGTTCTTCTAGGTGAAACCGTTCGTTTGCAGTAACCGTTTTCATTTTGAGGTTTCACTCTGTTTTCTCCTATACGGATACATGTATTTGGAACTCTAAATCAAACACGGTTTTGTGCTAGCTCTTTGAAACTTGACCCAATAAAGCAGTTTCAAGTTCTATCTCTATGGGTTTGTTTGCTGTTGATGTAGCTCTAAGCAGAGACTGGCGAGAATCACTTTTATGGAAAGGGGTTGTCAAGCTTCCAAAAAACTACGAGTTCCTGAAATCTCAGCAAACACTTTTTCACCCAATCTTGATGATACTTTCAGGGAATGATCAGTACACCAATCCCACTTGGCTCACCAAATTCGTTCTTCTAGGTTAAACCGTTCGTTTGCAGTAACCGTTTTCATTTTGAGGTTTCACTCTGTTTTCTCCTATACGGATATATGTATTTGGAACTCTAAATCAAACACGGTTTGTGCTAGCTTTTTGAAACTTGACCCAATGAAGAAGTTTCAAGTTCTTTCTCTATGGTTTGTTTGCTGTTGATGTAGCCCTAAGCAGAGACTGGCGAGAAGCACTTTCATGGAAAGGTGTTGCCAAGCTTCCAAAAAACTACGAGTTGCCTGAAATCTCAGTAAATACTTTTTCACCCAATCGTGATGATACTTTCAGGGAATGATCAAGTACACCAATCCCACTTGGCTCACCAAATTTCTTTCTTCTAGGCTAAACCGTTCGTTTGCAGTAACCGTTTTCATTTTGAGGTTTCAATCTGTTTTCTCCAACATGGATACATGTATTTGGAACTCTAAATCAAACATGGTTTGTGCTAGCTCTTTGAAACTTGAACCAATAAAGCAGTATCAAGTTCTTTCGCTATGGTTGTTTTGCTGTTGATGTAGCCCTAAGCAGAGACTGGCGAGAATCACTTTCATGGAAAGGGGTTGCCAAGCTTTCAAAAAAACTATGAGTTACCTGAAATCTTAGCAAACACTTTTCACCCAATCTTGATGATACGTTCAGGGAATGGTAAGTACACCAATCGCACTTGGCTCACCAAATTTCGTTCTTCTAGGTTAACCGTTCGTTTGCAGTAACCGTTTTCATTTTGAGGTTTCACTCTGTTTTCTCCTATACGGATACATGTATTTCTACCTCTAAATCAAACACGGTTTGTGCTAGCACTTTGAAACATGACCTAATAAAGCAGTTTCAAGTTCTATCTCTATGTTTTTTTTGCTGTTGATGTAGCCCTAAGCAGAGACTGGCGAGAATCACTTTCATGGAAAGGGGTTGCCAAGCTTCCAAAAACTACGAGTTGCCTGAAAATCTCAGCAAACACTTTTTCACCAATCTTGATGATACTTTCAGGGGAATGATCAGTACACCAATCCCACTTGGCTCACCAAATTTCGTTCTTCTAGGTTAAACCGTTCGTTTGCAGTAACCGTTTTCATTTTAGGTTTCACTCTGTTTTTTTCCTATAAGGATATATGTATTTGGAACTCTAAATCAAACACGGTTTGTGCTAGCTCATTGAAACTTGACCCAATAAAGCAGTTTCAAGTTCTATCTCTATGGATTGTTTGCTGTTGATGTAGCCCTAAGCAGAGACTGGCGAGAATCAGTTTCATGGAAAGGGGTTGCCAAGCTTCCAAAAAACTACGAGTTTCCTGAAATCTCAGCAAACACTTTTTCACCCAATCTTGATGATACTTTCCTGGAATGATAAGTACACCAATCCCAGTTGGCTCACCAAATTTCGTTCTTCTAGGTTAAACCGTTGTTTGCAGTAACCGTTTTCATTTTGAGGTTTCACTCTGTTTTCTCCTATACGGATACATGTATTTGGAACTCTAAATCAAACACAGTTTGTGCTAGCTCTTTGAAACTTCACCAAACAAAGCAGTTTCAAGTTCTGTCTCTATGGTTTGTTTGCTGTTTAGGTAGCCCTAAGCAGAGACTGGCGAGAATCCCTTTCATGGAAAGGGGTTGCCAAGCTTTCAAAAAACTACGAGTTGCCTGAAATCTCAGCAAACACTTTTTCACCCAATCTTGATAATACTATCAGGGAATGATAAGTACACCAATCCCACTTGACTCACCAAATTTCGTTCTTCTAGGTTAAACCGTTCGTTAGCAGTAACCGTTTTCATTTTGAGGTTTCACTCTGTTTTCTCCTATACAAATACATGTATTTGGACGTGTAAATGAAACACGGTTTGTGCTAGCTCTTTGAAACTTGACCCAATAAAGCAGTTTCAAGTTCTATCTCCATGTTTTGTTTGCTGTTGATGTAGCCATAAGCAGAGACTGGTGAGAATCACTATCATGGAAAAGGGTTGCCAAGCTTCCAAAAAACTACGAGTTGCCTGAAATCTCAGCAAACACTTTTTCACCCAATCTTGATGATACTTTCAGGGAATGATCAGTACACCAATCCCACTTGGCTCACCAAATTTCGTTCTTCTAGGTTAAACCGTTCGTTTGCAGTAACCGTTTTCATTTTGAGGTTTCACTCTGTTTTCTCCTATACAAATACATGTATTTGGACGTATAAATGAAACACGGTTTGTGCTAGCTCTTTGAAACTTGACCCAATAAAGCAGTTTCAAGTTCTATCTCCATGGTTTGTTTGCTGTTGGTGTAGCCCTAAGCAGAGACTGGCGAGAATCACTATCATGGAAATAGGTTGCCAAGCTTCCAAAAAACTACGAGTTGCCTGAAATCTCAGCAAACACTTTTTCACCCAATCTTGATGATACTTTCAAGGAATGATCAGTACACCAATCCCACTTGGCTCATCAAATTTCGTTCTTCTAGGTTAAACCGTTCGTTTGCAGTAACCGTTTTCATTTTGAGGTTTCACTCTGTTTTCTCCTATACGGATACATGTATTTGGAACTCTAAATCAAACACGGTTTGTGCTAGCTCTTTGAAACTTGACACACTTAAGAAGTTTCAAGTTCTATCTGTATGGTTTGTTTGCTGTTGATGTAGCCCTAAGCAGAGACTGGCGAGAATCACTTTTATGGAAAGGGGTTTTCAAGCTTCCAAAAAACTACGAGTTGCCTGAAATCTCAGCAAAACTTTTTCACCCAATCTTGATGATACTTTCAGGGAATGATCAGTACACCAGTCCCACTTGGCTCACCAAATTTCGTTCTTCTAGGTTAAACCGTTCGTTTGCAGTAACCGTTTTCATTTTGAGGTTTCACTCTGTTTTCTCCTATACGGATATAGGTATTTGGAACTCTAAATCAAACACGGTTTGTGCTAGCTCTTTGAAACTTGACCCAATAAAGCAGTTTCAAGTTCTATTTCTATGGTTTGTTTGCTGTTGATGTAGCCCTAAGCAGAGAATGCCGAGAATAACTTTCATGGAAAGGGGTTGCCAAGCTTCAAAAAAATTACGAGTTACCTGAAATCTCAGCAAACACTTTTTCACCCAATCTTGATGATACTTTCAGGGAATGATAAGTACACCAATCCCACTTGGCTCACCAAATTTCGTTCTTCTAGGTTAAACCGTTCGTTTGAAGTAACCGTTTTTATTTTGAGGTTTCACTCTGTTTTCTCCTATACGGATACATGTATTTGAAAATGTAAATATAACACGGTTTGTGCTAGGTTTTTGAAACTTGACCCAATAAAGCAGTTTCAAGTTCTATTTCTATGGTTTATTTGCTGTTGATGTAGCCCTAAGCAGAGACTGGCGAGAATCATTTTCATGGAAAGGGGTTGCCAAGCTTCCAAAAAACTACGAGTTGCCTGAAATCTCAGCAAACACTTTTTAACCAAATCTTGATGATACTTTCAGGGAATTATCAGTACACCAATCCCACTGGGCTCACCAAATTTCGTTCTACTAGGTTAAACCGTTCGTTTCCAGTAACCGTTTTCATTTTGAGGTTTCACTCTGTTTTCTCCTATACGGATACATGTATTTGGACGTCTAAATGAAACACGGTTTGTGCTAGCTCTTTGAAACTTGACCTAATAAAGCAGTTTCAAGTTCTATCTCTATGTTTTTTTTGCTGTTGATGTAGCCCTAAGCAGAGACTGGCGAGAATCACTTTCATGGAAAGGGGTTGCCAAGCTTCCAAAAAACTACGAGTTGCCTGAAATCTCAGCAAACACTTTTTCACCCAATCTTGATGATACTTTCAGGGAATGATCAGTACACCAATCCCACTTGACTCGCCAAATTTCGTTCTTCTAGGTTAAACCGTTCGTTTGCAGTAACCGTTTTCATTTTAGGTTTCACTCTGTTTTTTCCTATAAGGATATATGTATTTGGAACTCTAAATCAAACACGGTTTGTGCTAGCTCATTGAAACTTGACCCAATAAAGCAGTTTCAAGTTCTATCTCTATGGATTGTTTGCTGTTGATGTAGCCCTAAGCAGAGACTGGCGAGAATCAGTTTCATGGAAAGGGGTTGCCAAGCTTCCAAAAAACTACGAGTTTCCTGAAATCTCAGCAAACACTTTTTCACCCAATCTTGATGATACTTTCCTGGAATGATAAGTACACCAATCCCAGTTGGCTCACCAAATTTCGTTCTTCTAGGTTAAACCGTTTGTTTGCAGTAACCGTTTTCATTTTGAGGTTTCACTCTGTTTTCTCCTATACGGATACATGTATTTGGAACTCTAAATCAAACACGGTTTGTGCTAGCTCTTTGAAACTTCACCAAACAAAGCAGTTTCAAGTTCTGTCTCTATGGTTTGTTTGCTGTTTAGGTAGCCCTAAGCAGAGACTGGCGAGAATCCCTTTCATGGAAAGGGGTTGCCAAGCTTTCAAAAAACTACGAGTTGCCTGAAATCTCAGCAAACACTTTTTCACCCAATCTTGATAATACTATCAGGGAATGATAAGTACACCAATCCCACTTGACTCACCAAATTTCGTTCTTCTAGGTTAAACCGTTCGTTAGCAGTAACCGTTTTCATTTTGAGGTTTCACTCTGTTTTCTCCTATACAAATACATGTATTTGGACGTGTAAATGAAACACGGTTTGTGCTAGCTCTTTGAAACTTGACCCAATAAAGCAGTTTCAAGTTCTATCTCCATGTTTTGTTTGCTGTTGATGTAGCCCTAAGCAGAGACTGGTGAGAATCACTATCATGGAAAAGGGTTGCCAAGCTTCCAAAAAACTACGAGTTGCCTGAAATCTCAGCAAACACTTTTTCACCCAATCTTGATGATACTTTCAGGGAATGATCAGTACACCAATCCCACTTGGCTCACCAAATTTCGTTCTTCTAGGTTAAACCGTTCGTTTGCAGTAACCGTTTTCATTTTGAGGTTTCACTCTGTTTTCTCCTATACAAATACATGTATTTGGACGTATAAATGAAACACGGTTTGTGCTAGCTCTTTGAAACTTGACCCAATAAAGCAGTTTCAAGTTCTATCTCCATGGTTTGTTTGCTGTTGGTGTAGCCCTAAGCAGAGACTGGCGAGAATCACTATCATGGAAATAGGTTGCCAAGCTTCCAAAAAACTACGAGTTGCCTGAAATCTCAGCAAACACTTTTTCACCCAATCTTGATGATACTTTCAAGGAATGATCAGTACACCAATCCCACTTGGCTCATCAAATTTCGTTCTTCTAGGTTAAACCGTTCGTTTGCAGTAACCGTTTTCATTTTGAGGTTTCACTCTGTTTTCTCCTATACGGATACATGTATTTGGAACTCTAAATCAAACACGGTTTGTGCTAGCTCTTTGAAACTTGACACACTTAAGAAGTTTCAAGTTCTATCTGTATGGTTTGTTTGCTGTTGATGTAGCCCTAAGCAGAGACTGGCGAGAATCACTTTTATGGAAAGGGGTTTTCAAGCTTCCAAAAAACTACGAGTTGCCTGAAATCTCAGCAAACACTTTTTCACCCAATCTTGATGATACTTTCAGGGAATGATCAGTACACCAGTCCCACTTGGCTCACCAAATTTCGTTCTTCTAGGTTAAACCGTTCGTTTGCAGTAACCGTTTTCATTTTGAGGTTTCACTCTGTTTTCTCCTATACGGATATAGGTATTTGGAACTCTAAATCAAACACGGTTTGTGCTAGCTCTTTGAAACTTGACCCAATAAAGCAGTTTCAAGTTCTATTTCTATGGTTTGTTTGCTGTTGATGTAGCCCTAAGCAGAGAATGCCGAGAATAACTTTCATGGAAAGGGGTTGCCAAGCTTCAAAAAAATTACGAGTTACCTGAAATCTCAGCAAACACTTTTTCACCCAATCTTGATGATACTTTCAGGGAATGATAAGTACACCAATCCCACTTGGCTCACCAAATTTCGTTCTTCTAGGTTAAACCGTTCGTTTGAAGTAACCGTTTTTATTTTGAGGTTTCACTCTGTTTTCTCCTATACGGATACATGTATTTGAAAATGTAAATATAACACGGTTTGTGCTAGGTTTTTGAAACTTGACCCAATAAAGCAGTTTCAAGTTCTATTTCTATGGTTTATTTGCTGTTGATGTAGCCCTAAGCAGAGACTGGCGAGAATCATTTTCATGGAAAGGGGTTGCCAAGCTTCCAAAAAACTACGAGTTGCCTGAAATCTCAGCAAACACTTTTTAACCAAATCTTGATGATACTTTCAGGGAATTATCAGTACACCAATCCCACTGGGCTCACCAAATTTCGTTCTACTAGGTTAAACCGTTCGTTTCCAGTAACCGTTTTCATTTTGAGGTTTCACTCTGTTTTCTCCTATACGGATACATGTATTTGGACGTCTAAATGAAACACGGTTTGTGCTAGCTCTTTGAAACTTGACCCAATAAAGCAGTTTCAAGTTCTATCTCCATGGTTTGTTTGCTGTTAATGTAGCCCTAAGAAGAGACTGGCGAGAATCACTATCATGGAAAAGGGTTGCCAAGCTTCCAAAAAACTACGAGTTGCCTGAAATCTCAGCAAACACTTTTTCAACCAATCTTGATGATACTTTCAGGGAATTATCAGTACACCAATCCCACTTGGCTCACCAAATTTCGTTCTTCTAGGTTAAACCTTTCGTTTGCAGTAACCGTTTTCATTTTGAGGTTTCACTCCGTTTTCTCCTATATGGATACATGTATTTGGAACTCTATATCAAACATGGTTTGTGCTACCTCTTTGAAACATGACCCAATAAAGCAGTTTCATGTTCTATCTCTATGGTGTGTTTGCTGTTGATGTAGCCCTAAGCAGAGACTGGCGAGAAGCACTTTCTTGGAAAGGGGTTGCCAAGCTTCCAAAAAACTACGAGTTGCCTTAAATCTCAGCAAACAGTTTTTCACCCAATCTTGATGATACTTTCAGGGAATGATCAGTACACCAATCCCACTTGGCTCACCAAATTTCGTTCTTCTAGGTTAAACCGTTCGTTTGCAGTAACCGTTTTCATTTTGAGGTTTCACTCTGTTTTCTCCTATACGGATACATGTATTTGGAACTCTAAATCAAACACGGTTTGTGCTAGCTCTTTGAAACTTGACCCAATAAAGCAGTTTCAAGTTCTATCTCTATGGTTTGTTTGCTGTTGATGTAGCCCTAAGCAGAGACTGCCGAGAATCACTTTCATGGAAAGGGGTTGCCAAGCTTCATAAAAATTACGAGTTACCTGAAATCTCAGCAAACACTTTTTCACCCAATCTTGATTATACGTTCAGGGAATGATAAGTACACCAATCCCACTAGGCTCACCAAATTTCGTTCTTCTAGGTTAAACCTTTCGTTTGCAGTAACCGTTTTCATTTTGAGGTTTCACTCTGTTTTCTCCTATACGGATACATGTATTTGGAAATGTAAATCAAATAGGGTTTGTGCTAGGTTTTTGAAACTTGACCCAATAAAGCAGTTTCAAGTTCTATTTCTATGGTTTATTTGCTGTTGATGTAGCCCTAAGCAGAGACTGGCGAGAATCATTTTCATGGAAAGGGGTTGCCAAGCTTCCAAAAAAATACGAGTTGCCTGAAATTTCAGCAAACACTTTTTAACCAAATCTTGATGATACTTTCAGGGAATTATCAGTATACCAATCCCACTGGGCTCACCAAATTTCGTTCTTCTAGGTTAAACCGTTCGTTTGCAGTAACCGTTTTCATTTTGAGGTTTCACTCTGTTTTCTCCTATATGGATACATGTATTTAGAACTCTAAATCAAACACGGTTTTTGCGAGCTCTTTGAAACTTGACCCAATAAAGCAGTTTCAAGTTCTGTCTCTATGGTTTGTTTGCTGTTGATGTAGCCCTAAGCAGAGACTGCCGAGAATCACTTTCATGGAAAGGGGTTGCCAAGCTTCCAAAAACCTACGAGTTGCCTGAATCTCAGCAATCACTTTTTTACCCAATCTTGATGATACTTTCAGGGAATGATCAGGACACCAATCCCACTTGGCTCACCAAATTTTGTTCTTCTAGGTTAAACCGTTCGTTTGCAGTAACCGTTTTCATTTTGAGGTTTCACTGTGTTTTCTCCTATACGGATACATGTATTTGGACCTCTAAATCAAACACGGTTTGTGCTAGCACTTTGAAACATGACCTAATAAAGCAGTTTCAAGTTCTATCTCTATGTTTTTTTTGCTGTTGATGTAGCCCTAAGCAGAGACTGGCGAGAATCACTTTCATGGAAAGGGGTTGCCAAGCTTCCAAAAAACTACGAGTTGCCTGAAATCTCAGCAAGCACTTTTTCACCCAATCTTGATGATACTTTCAGGGAATGATCAGTACACCAATCCCACTTGGCTCACCAAATTTCGTTCTCCTAGGTTAAACCGTTCGTTTGCAGTAACCGTTTTCATTTTGAGGTTTCACTCTGTTTTTTCCTATATGGATATATGTATTTGGAACTCTAAATCAAACACGGTTTGTGCTAGCTCTTTGAAACTCGACCCAATAAAGCAGTTTCATGTTCTATCTCTATGGTTTGTTCGCTGTTGATGTAGCCCAAGCAGAGACTGGCGAGAATCACTTTCATGGAAAGGGGTTGCCAAGCTTCCAAAAAACTACGAGTTGCCTGAAATCTCAGCAAAAACTTTTTCACCCAATCTTGATGATACTTTCATGGAATGATAAGTACACCAATCCCACTTGGCTCACAAAATGTCGTTCTTCTAGGTTAAACCGTTTGTTTGCAGTAACCGTTTTCATTTTGAGGTTTCACTCTGTTTTCTCCTATACGGATACATGTATTTGGAACTCTAAATCAAACACGGTTTGTGGTAGCTCTTTGAAACTTGACCCAATAAAGCAGTTTCAAGTTCTGTCTCTATGGTTTGTTTGCTGTTGATGTAGCCCTAAGCAGAGACTGGCGAGAATCACTTTTATGGAAATGGGTTGCCAAGCTTCCAAAAAACTACGAGTTGCCTGAAATCTAAGCAAACACTTTTTCACCCAATCTTGATGATACTCTCAGGGAATGATAAGTACACCAATCCCACTTGACTCACCAAATTTCGTTCTTCTAGGTTAAACCGTTCGTTTGCACTAACCGTTTTTATTTTGAGGTTTCACTCTGTTTCTCCTATACGGATACATGTATTTGGACGTCTAAATGAAACACGGTTTGTGCTAGCTCTTTGAAACTTGACCCAATAAAGCAGTTTCAAGTTCTATCTCCATGGTTTGTTTGCTGTTGATGTAGCCCTAAGCAGAGAGTGGCGAGAATCACTTTCATGGAAAGGGGTTGCCAAACTTCCAAAAAACTACGAGTTGCCTGAAATCTCAGCAAACACTTTTTCACCCAATCTTGATGATACTTTCAGGGAATTATCAGTACACCAATCCCACTTGGCTCACCAAATTTCGTTCTTCTAGGTTAAACCTTTCGTTTGCAGTAACCGTTTTCATTTTGAGGTTTCACTCCATTTTCTCCTATATGGATACATGTATTTGGAACTCTAAATCAAACACGGTTTGTGCTAGCTCTTTGAAACATGACCCAATAAAGCAGTTTCAAGTTCTATCTTAATGGTGTGTTTGCTGTTGATGTAGCCCTAAGCAGAGACTGGCGAGAAGCACTTTCTTGGAAAGGGGTTGGCAAGCTTCCAAAAAACTACGAGTTGCCTTAAATCTCAGCAAACAGTTTTTCACCCAATCTTGATGATACTTTCAGGGAATGATCAGTACATCAATCCCACTTGGCTCACCAAATTTCGTTCTTCTAGGTTAAACCGTTCGTTTGCAGTAACCGTTTTCATTTTGAGGTTTCACTCTGTTTTCTCCTATACGGATACATGTATTTAGAACTCTAAATCAAACACGGTTTTTGCGAGCTCTTTGAAACTTGACCCAATAAGGCAGTTTCAAGTTCTGTCTCTATGGTGTGTTTGCTGTTGATGTAGCCCTAAGCAGAGACTGGAGAGAAGCACTTTCTTGGAAAGGGGTTGCCAAGCTTCCAAAAAACTACCAGTTGCCTTAAATCTCAGCAAACACTTTTTCACCCAATCTTGATGATACTTTCAGGGAATGATCAGTACACCAATCCCACTTGGCTCACCAAATTTCGTTCTTGTAGGTTAAACCGTTCGTTTGCAGTAACCGTTTTCATTTTGAGGTTTCACTCTGTTTTTTCCTATATGGATATATGTATTTGGAACTCTAAATCAAACACGGTTTGTGCTAGCTCTTTGAAACTTGACCCAATAAAGCAGTTTCAAGTTCTATGTCTATGGTTTGTTCGCTGTTGATGTAGCCCTAAGCAGAGACTGGCGAGAATCACTTTCATGGAAAGGGGTTGCCAAGCTTCCAAAAAACTACGAGTTGCCTGAAATCTCAGTAAACACTTTTTCAACCAATCTTGATGATACTTTCAGGGAATGATCAGTACACCAATCCCACTTGGCTCACCAAATTTCGTTCTTCTAGGTTAAACCGTTCGTTTGCAGTAACCGTTTTCATTTTGAGGTTACACTCTGTTTTCTCCTATACGGATACATGTATTTGGAACTCTAAATCAAACACGGTTTGTGCTAGCTCTTTGAAACTTGACCCAATAAAGCAGTTTCAAGTTCTATCTCTATGGTTTGTTTGCTGATGATCTAGCCCTAAGCAGAGACTTGCGAGTATCACTTTCATGGAAAGGGGTTGCCAAGCTTCCAAAAAACTACTAGTTGCCTGAAATCTCAGCAAACACTTTTTCACCCAATCCTGATGATACTTTCAGGGAATGATCAGTACACCAATCCCACTTGGCTCACCAAATTTCGTTCTTTTAGGTTAAACCGTTCCTTTGCAGTAACCGTTTTCATTTTGAGGTTTCACTCTGTTTCCTCCTATACGGATACATGTATTTGGAACTCTAAATCAAACACGGTTTGTGCTACCTCTTTGAAACTTGACCCAATAAAGCAGTCTACAGTTCTATCTCTATAGTTTGTTTGCTGTTGATGTAGCGCTCAGCAGAGACTGGCGAGAATCACTTTCATGGAAAGGGGTTGCCAAGCTTCCAAAAAACTACGAGTTGCCTGAAATCTCAGCAACCACTTTTTCACCCAATCTTGATGATACTTTCAGGGAATGATCAGTACACCAATCCCACTTGGCTCACCAAATTTCGTTCTTCTAGGTTAAACCGTTCGTTTGCAGTAACCGTTTTCATTTTGAGGTTTCACACTGTTTTCTCCTATATGGATACATGTATTTGGAACTCTAAATCAAACACGGTTTGTGCTAGCTCTTTGAAACTTGACCCAATGAAGAAGTTTCTAGTTCTTCTCTATGGTTTGTTTGCTGTTGATGTAGCCCTAAGCAGAGACTGGCGAGAAGCACTTTCATGGAAAGGGGTTGCCAAGCTTCCAAAAAACTATGAGTTGCCTGAAATCTCAGCAAACACTTTTTCACCCAATCTTGATGATACTTTCAGGGAATGATCAGTACACCAATCCCACTTGGCTCACCAAATTTCGTTCTTCTAGGTTAAACCGTTCGTTTGCAGTAACCGTTTTCATTTTGAGGTTTCACTCTGTTTTCTCCTATACGGATACATGTATTTGGAACTCTAAATCAAACACGGTTTGGGCTAGCTCTTTGAAACTTGGCCCAATAAAGCAGTTTCAAGTTCTATCTCTATGGTTTGTTTGCTGTTGATGTATCCCTAAGCAGAGACTGGCGAGAATCACTTTCATGGAAAGGGGTTGCCACGCTTCCAAAACACTACGTGTTGCCTGAAATTTCAGCAAACACTTTTTCACCCAATCTTGATGATACTTTCAGGAAATGATCAGTACACCAATCCCACTTGGCTCACCAAATTTCGTTCTTCTAGGTGAAACCGTTCGTTTGCAGTAACCGTTTTCATTTTGAGGTTTCACTACGTTTTCTCCTATACAGATACATGTATTTGGAACTCTAAATAAAACACGATTTGTGCTAGCACTTTGAAACTTGACCCAATAAAGCAGTTTCAACTTCTATCTCTATGGTTTGTTTGCTGTTGATGTAGCCCTAAGCAGAGACTGGCGAGAATCACTTTCATGGAAAGGGGTTGCCAAGCTTCCAAAAAACTACGAGTTGCCTGAAATCTCAGCAAACACTTTTTCACCCAATCTTGATGATACTTTCAGGGAATGATCAGTACACCAATCCCACTTGGCTCACCAAATTTCGTTCTTCTAGGTTAAACCGGTCCTTTGCAATAACCGTTTTCATTTTGAGGTTTCACACTGTTTTCTCCTATATGGATACATGTATTTGGAACTCTAAATCAAACACGGTTTGTGCTAGCTCTTTGAAACTTGACCCAATAAAGCAGTTTCAAGTTCTATCTCTATGGTTTGTTTGGTGTTGATGTAGCCCTAAGCAGAGACTGGCGAGAATCACTTTCATGGAAAGGGGTTTCCAAGCTTCCAAAAAACTACGAGTTGCCTGAAATCTCAGTAAACACTTTTTCAACCAATCTTGATGATACTTTCAGGGAATGATCAGTACACCAATCCCACTTGGCTCACCAAATTTCGTTCTTCTAGGTTAAACCGTTCGTTTGCAGTAACCGTTTTCATTTTGAGGTTACACTCTGTTTTCTCCTATACGGATACATGTATTTGGAACTCTAAATCAAACACGGTTTGTGCTAGCTCTTTGAAACTTGACCCAATAAAGCAGTTTCAAGTTCTATCTCTATGGTTTGTTTGCTGATGATCTAGCTCTAAGCAGAGACTTGCGAGTATCACTTTCATGGAAAGGGGTTGCCAAGCTTCCAAAAAACTACTAGTTGCCTGAAATCTCAGCAAACACTTTTTCACCCAATCCTGATGATACTTTCAGGGAATGATCAGTACACCAATCCCACTTGGCTCACCAAATTTCGTTCTTTTAGGTTAAACCGTTCCTTTGCAGTAACCGTTTTCATTTTGAGGTTTCACTCTGTTTCCTCCTATACGGATACATGTATTTGGAACTCTAAATCAAACACGGTTTGTGCTACCTCTTTGAAACTTGACCCAATAAAGCAGTTTACAGTTCTATCTCTATAGTTTGTTTGCTGTTGATGTAGCCCTCAGCAGAGACTGGCGAGAATCACTTTCATGGAAAGGGGTTGCCAAGCTTCCAAAAAACTACGAGTTGCCTGAAATCTCAGCAACCACTTTTTCACCCAATCTTGATGATACTTTCAAGGAATGATCAGTACACCAATCCCACTTGGCTCACCAAATTTTGTTCTTCTAGGTTAAACCGTAAGTTTGCAGTAACCGTTTTCATTTTGAGGTTTCACTCTGTTTTCTCCAATAAAAATACATGTATTTGGAACTCTACATCAAACACGGTTTGTGCCAGCTGTTTGAAACTTGACCCAATAAAGTAGTTTCAAGTTCTATCTCTATGGTTTGATTGCTGTTGATGTAGCCCTAAGCAGAGACTGGCGAGAATCACTTTCATGGAAAGGGGTTGCTAAGCTTCCAAAAAACTGCGAGTTTCCTGAAATCTCAGCAAACAGATTTTCACACAATCTTCATGATACTATCAGGGATTTATCAGTACACCAATCTCACTTCGCTCACCAAATTTCGTTCTTTTAGGTTAAACCGTTCCTTTTCAGTAACCGTTTTCACTTTGAGGTTTCACTCCGTTTTCTCCTATACGGATACATGTATTTGGAACTCTAAATCAAACACGGTTTGTGCTAGCTCTTTGAAACTTGACCCAATAAAGCAGTTTCAAGTTCTATGTCTATGGTTTGTTTGCTGTTGATGTAGCACTAAGCAGAGACTGGCGAGAATCACTTTAATGAAAAGGGGTTGCCAAGCTTGCAAAAAACTACGAGTTGCCTGAAATCTCAGCAAACACTTTTTCACCCAATCTTGATGATACTTTCAGGGAATTATCAGTACACCAATCCCACTTGGCTCACCAAATTTTGATTTTCTAGGTTAAACCGTTCGTTTGCAGTAACCGTTTTCATTTTGAGGTTTCACTCTGTTTTCTGCTATACGGATACATGTATTTGGAACTCTAAATCAAACACGGATTCTGCTAGCTCTTAGAAACTTGACCTAATAAAGCAGTTTCAAGTTCTATCTCTATAGTTTGTTTGCTGTTGATGTAGCCCTAAGCAGAGACTGGCGAGAATCACTTTCATGGAAAGGGGTTGCCAAGCTTCCAAAAAACTACGAGTTGCCTGAAATCTCAGCAAACACTTTTTCACCCAATCTTGATGATACTTTCAGAGAATGATCAGTACACCAATCCCACTTGGCTCATCATATTTTGTTCTTCTAGGTTAAACCGTTCGTTTGCAGTAACCGTTTTCATTTTGAGGTTTCACTCTGTTTTCTGCTATACGGATACATGTATTTGGAACTCTAAATCAAACAAGGTTTGTGCTAGCTCTTTGAAACTTGACCCAATAAAGCAGTTTCAAGTTCTATCTCTATGGTTTGTTTGCTGTTGATGTAGCCCTAAGCAGAGACTGGCGAGAATCACTTTCATGGAAAGGGGTTGCCAAGCTTCCAAAAAACTACGAGTTGCCTGAAATCTCAGTAAACACTTTTTCAACCAATCTTGATGATACTTTCAGGGAATGATCAGTACACCAATCCCACTTGGCTCACCAAATTTCTTTCTTCTAGGTTAAACAGTTCGTTTGCAGTAAGCGTTTTCATTTTGAGGTTACACTCTGTTTTCTCCTATACGGATACATGTATTTGGAACTCTAAATCAAACACGGTTTGTGCTAGCTCTTTGAAACTTGACCCAATAAAGCAGTTTCAAGTTCTATCTCTATGGTTTGTTTGCTGATGATCTAGCCCTAAGCAGAGACTGGCGAGAATCACTTTCATGGAAAGGGGTTGCCAAGCTTCCAAAAAACTACGAGTTGCCTGAAATCTCAGCAAACACTTTTTCACCCAATCCTGATGATACTTTCAGGGAATGATCAGTACACCAATCCCACTTGGCTCACCAAATTTCCTTCTTTTAGGTTAAACCGTTCCTTTGCAGTAACCGTTTTCATTTTGAGGTTTCACTCTGTTTCCTCCTATATGGATACATGTATTTGGAACTCTAAATCAAACACAGTTTGTGGTAGCTCTTTGAAACTTGACCAAATAAAGCAGTTTCAAGTTCTATCTCTATGGTTTGTTTGCTGTTGATGTAGCCATAAGCAGAGACTGGCGAGAATCACTTTCATGGAAAGGGGTTGCCAAACTTCCAAAAAACTACGAGTTGCCTGAAATCTCAGCAAACACTTTTTCACACAATCTTGATGATACTTTCAGGGAATGATCAGTACACCAATCCCACTTGGCTCACCAGATTTCGTTGTTCTAGGTTAAACCGTTCGTTTGCAGTAACCGTTTTTATTTTGAGGTTACACTCTGTTTTCTCCTATACGGATACATGTATTTGGACCTCTAAATCAAACACGGTTTGTGCTAGCTCTTTGAAACTTCACCCAATAAGGCAGTTTCAAGTTCTATCTCTATGGTTTGTTTGTTGTTAATGTAGACCTAAGCAGAGACTGGCGAGAATCACTTTCATGGAAAGGGGTTGCCAAGCTTCCAAAAAACTACGAGTTGCCTGAAATTTCAGCAAACACTTTTTCACCCAATCTTGATGATACTTTCAGGGAATGATCAGTACACCAATCCCACTTGGCTCACCAAATTTCGTTCTTCTAGGTTAAACCGTTCGTTTGCAGTAACCGTTTTTATTTTGAGGTTACACTCTGTTTTCTCCTATACGGATACATGTATTTGGAACTCTAAATCAAACACAGTTTGTGCTAGCTCTTTGAAACTTGACTCAATAGAGCAGTTTCACGTTCTATCACTATGGTTTGTTTGCTGTTGATGTAGCCCTAAGCAGAGACTGGCGAGAATCACTTTCATGGAAAGGGGTTGCCAAGCTTAGAAAAAACTACGAGTTGCCTGAAATCTCAGCAAACACTTTTTCACCCAATCTTGATGATACTTTCAGGGAATGATCAGTACACCAATCCCACTTGGCTCACCAAATTTCGTTCTTCTAGGTTAAACCGTTCGTTTTCAGTACCCGTTTTCATTTGGAGGTTTCACTCTGTTTTCTCCTATACGGATACATGTATTTGGAACTCTAAATCATACACGGTTTTTGCTAGCTCTATGAAACTTGACCCAATAAAGCAGTTTCAAGTTCTATCTCTATAGTTTTTTTGCTGTTGATGTAGCCCTAAGCAGAGACTGGCGAGAATCACTTTCATGAAAAGGGGTTGCCATGCTTCCAAAAAACTACGAGATACCTGAAATTTCAGCAAACACTTTTTCACCCAATCTTGATGATACTTTCAGGGAATGATCAGTACACCAATCCCACTTGGCTCACCAAATTTCGTTCTTCTAGGTTAAACCGTTCGTTTGCAGTAACCGTTTTCATTTTGAGGTTTCACTCTGTTTTCTCCTATAGGGATACATGTATTTGGAACTCTAAATCAAACACTGTTTGTGCTAGCTATGTGGAACTTGACCCAATAAAGCAGTTTCAAGTTCTATCTCGATGGTTTGTTTGCTGTTGATGTAGCCCTAAGCAGAGACTGGCGAGAATCACTTTCATTGGAAGGGGTTGCCAAGCTTCCAAAAACTACGAGTTTCCTGAAATCTCAGCAAACACTTTTTCACCCAATCTTGATGATACTTTCAGGGAATGATAAGTACACCAATCCCACTTGGCTCACCAAAGTTTGTTCTTCTAGGTTAAACCGTTCGTTTGCTGTAACCGTTTTCATTTTGAAGTTTCACTCTGTTTTCTCCTATACGGATACATGTATTTGGAACTCTAAATCAAACACGGTTTTGGCTAGCTCTATGAAACTTGACCCAATAAAGCAGTTTCAAGTTCTATCTCTATGGTTTTTTTGCTGTTGATGTAGCCCTAAGCAGAGACTGGCGAGAATCACTTTCATGAAAAGGGGTTGCCATGCTTCCAAAAAACTACGAGATGCCTGAAATTTCAGCAAACACTTCTTCACCCAATCTTCATGATACTTTCAGGGAATGATCAGCACACCAATCCCACTTGGGTCACCAAATTTCGTTCTTCTAGGTTAAATCGTTCATTTGCAGTAACCGTTTTCATTTTGAGGTTTCACTCTGTTTTCTCCTATACGGACATGTATTTGGAACTCTAAATCAAACACGGTTTGTGCTAGCTCTTTGAAACTTGACCCAATAAAGCACTTTCAAGTTCTATCTCTATGGTTTGTTTGATGTTGATGTAGCCCTAAGCAGAGACTGGCGAGAATCACTTTCATGGAAAGGGGTTGCCAAGCTTCCAAAAAACCACGAGTTGCCTGAAATCTCAGCAAACACTTTTTCACCCAATCTTGATGATACTTTCAGAGAATGATCAGTACACCAATCCCACTTGGCTCACCAAATTTCGTTCTTCTAGGTTAAACCGTTCGTTTGCAGTAACAGTTTTCATTTTGAGGTTTCACTATGTTTTCTCCTATACAGATACATGTATTAGGAACTCTAAATCAAACACTGTTTGTGCTAGATCTATGAAACTTGACCCAATAAAGCAGATTCAAGTTCTGTCTCTATGGTTTTTTTTTTCTGTTGATGGAGCCCTAAGCAGAGACTGGCGAGAATCACTTTCATGGAAAGGGGTTGCCAAGCTTCCAAAAAACTATGAGTTGCCTGAAGTCTCAGCAAACACTTTTTCACCCAATCTTGATGATACTTTCACGGAATGATCAGTACACAAATCCCACTTGGCTCACCAAATTTTGTTCATCTAGGTTAAACCGGTCGTTTGCAGTAACCGTTTTCATTTTGAGGTTTCACTCTGTTTTCTCCTATATGGATACATGTATTTAAAACTCTAAATCAAACAATGTTTGTGCTAGCTCTATGAAACTTGACCCAATAAAGCAGTATCAAGTTCTATCTCTATGGTTTGTTTGCTGTTGATGTAGCCCTAAGCAGAGAGTGGCGAGAATCACTTTCATGCAAAGGGATTGCCAAGCTTCTAAAAAACTACGAGTTGCCTCAAATCTCAGCAAACACTTTTTCATCCAATCTTGATAATACGTTCACGGAATGATCAGTACACCAATCCCACTTGGCTCACCAAATTTCGTTCTTCTAGGTTAAACCGTTCGTTTGCAGTAACCGTTTTCATTTTGAGGTTTTACTGTGTTTTCTCCTATACGGATACATGTATTTGCAACTCTAAATCAAACACGGTTTGTGCTAGCTCTTTGAAACTTGACTCAATAATGCAGATTCAAGTTCTATCTCTATGGCTTGTTTGCTGTTGATGTAGCCCTAAGCAGACATTGGCGAGAATCACTTTCATGGAAAGGGGTTGCCAAGCTACCAAAAACCTACGAGTTCCCTAAAATCTCAATAACCACTTTTTCACCCAATCTTCATGATACTTTCAGGGAATGATCAGTACACCAATCCAACTTGGCTCACCAAATTTCGTTCTTCTAGGTTAAACAGTTCGTTTGCAGTAACCGTTTTCATTTTGAGGTTTCACTCTGTTTTCTCCTATACGGACATGTATTTGGAACTCTAAATCAAACACGGTTTGTGCTAGATCTATGAAACTTGACCCAATAAAGCAGATTCAAGTTCTGTCTCTATGGTTTTTTTTTTTTCTGTTGATGAAGCCCTAAGCAGAGACTGGAGAGAATCACATTCATGGAAAGGGGTTGCCAAGCTTCCAAAAAACTACGAGTTGCCTGAAGTCTCAGCAAACACTTTTTCACCCAATCTTGATGATACTTTCACGGAATGATCAGTACACCAATCCCACTTGGCTCACCAAATTTCGTTCATCTAGGTTAAACAGTTCGTTTGCAGTAACCGTTTTCATTTTGAGGTTTCACTCTGTTTTCTCCTATATGGATACATGTATTTGGAAGTCTAAATCAAACGAGGTTTGTGCCAGCTCTTTGAAACTTGACACAATAAAGCAGTTTCAAGTTCTATCTCAATGGTTCGTTTGCTGTTGATGTAGCCCTAAGCAGAGACTGGCGAGAATCACTTTCATGGAAAGGGGTTGCCAAGCTTACAAAAAACTACGAGTTGCCTGAAATCTCAGCAAACACTTTTTCACCCAATCTTGATGATACTTTCAGAGAATGATCAGTACACCAATCCCACTTGGCTCACCAAATTTCGTTCTTCTAGGTTAAACCGTTCGTTTGCAGTAACCGTTTTCATTTTGAGGTTTCACTCTGTTTTCTCCTATACGGATACATGTATTTGCAACTCTAAATCAAACACGGTTTGTGCTAGCTCTTTGAAACTTGACCCAATAAAGCAGATTCAAGTTCTGTCTCTATGGTTTGTTTGCTATTGATGTAGCCCTAAGCAGAGACTGGCGAGAATCACTTTCATGGAAAGGGGTTGCCAAGCTTCCAAAAAACTACGAGTTGCCTAAAATCTCAATAACCACTTTTTCACCCAATCTTGATGATACTTTCAGGGAATGATCACTACACCAATCCCATTTGGCTCACCAAATTTCGTTCTTCTAGGTTAAACCGTTCGTTAGCAGTAACCGTTTTCATTTTCAGGTTTCACTCTGTTTTCTCCTATACGGACATGTATTTGGAACTCTAAATCAAACACGGTTTGTGCTAGCTCTTTGAAACTTGACCCAATAAAGCAGTTTCAAGTTCTATCTCTATGGTTTGTTTGATGTTGATGTAGCCCTAAGCAGAGACTGGCGAGAATCACTTTCATGGAAAGGGGTTGCCAAGCTTCCAAAAAACCATGAGTTGCCTGAAATCTCAGCAAACACTTTTTCACCAAATCTTGATGATACTTTCAGGGAATGATCAGTACACCAATCCCACTTGGCTCACCAAATTTCGTTCTTCTAGGTTAAATCGTTCGTTTGCAGTAACCGTTTTCATTTTGAGGTTTCACTTTGTTTTCTCCTATACAGATACATGTATTAGGAACTCTAAATCAAACACGGTTTGTGCTAGCTCTTTGAAACTTGACCCAATAAAGCAGATTCAAGTTCTGTCTCTATGGTTTTTTTTTTCTGTTGATGGAGCCCTAAGCAGAGACTGGCGAGTATCACTTTCATGGAAAGTGGTTGCCAAGCTTCCAAAAAACTACGAGTTTCCTGAAGTCTCAGCAAACACTTTTTCACCCAATCTTGATGATACTTTCACGGAATGATCACTACACCAATCCCACTTGGCTCACCAAATTTCGTTCTTCTAGGTTAAACCGTTCGTTTGCAGTAACCGTTTTCATTTTGAGGTTTCACTCTGTTTTCTCCTATAGGGATACATGTATTTGGAACTCTATATCAAACACTGTTTGTGCTAGCTCTGTGGAACTTGACCCAATAAAGCAGTTTCAAGTTCTATCTCGATGGTTTGTTTGCTGTTGATGCAGCCCTAAGCAGAGACTGGCGAGAATCACTTTCATTGGAAGGGGTTGCCAAGCTTCCAAAAAACTACGAGTTTCCTGAAATCTCAGCAAACACTTTTTCACCCAATCTTGATGATACTTTCAGGGAATGATAAGTACACCAATCCCACTTGGCTCACCAAAGTTTGTTCTTCTAGGTTAAACCGTTCGTTTGCTGTAACCGTTTTCATTTTGAAGTTTCACTCTGTTTTCTCCTATATGGATACATGTATTTGGAACTCTAAATCAAACACGGTTTTGGCTAGCTCTATGAAACTTGACCCAATAAAGCAGTTTCAAGTTCTATCTCTATGGTTTTTTTGCTGTTGATGTAGCCCTAAGCAGAGACTGGCGAGAATCACTTTCATGAAAAGGGGTTGCCATGCTTCCAAAAAACTACGAGATTCCTGAAATTTCAGCAAACACTTCTTCACCCAATCTTCATGATACTTTCAGGCAATGATCAGCACACCAATCCCACTTGGGTCACCAAATTTCGTTCTTCTAGGTTAAATCGTTCGTTTGCAGTAACCGTTTTCATTTTGAGGTTTCACTCTGTTTTCTCCTATACGGACATGTATTTGGAACTCTAAATCAAACACGGTTTGTGCTAGCTCTTTGAAACTTGACCCAATAAAGCACTTTCAAGTTCTATCTCTATGGTTTGTTTGATGTTGATGTAGCCCTAAGCAGAGACTGGCGAGAATCACTTTCATGGAAAGGGGTTGCCAAGCTTCCAAAAAACCACGAGTTGCCTGAAATCTCAGCAAACACTTTTTCACCCAATCTTGATGATACTTTCAGAGAATGATCAGTACACCAATCCCACTTGGCTCACCAAATTTCGTTCTTCTAGGTTAAACCGTTCGTTTGCAGTAACAGTTTTCATTTTGAGGTTTCACTCTGTTTTCTCCTATACAGATACATGTATTAGGAACTCTAAATCAAACACTGTTTGTGCTAGATCTATGAAACTTGACCCAATAAAGCAGATTCAAGTCCTGTCTCTATGGTTTTTTTTTTCTGTTGATGGAGCCCTAAGCAGAGACTGGCGAGAATCACTTTCATGGAAAGGGGTTGCCAAGCTTCCAAAAAACTATGAGTTGCCTGAAGTCTCAGCAAACACTTTTTCACCCAATCTTGATGATACTTTCACGGAATGATCAGTACACAAATCCCACTTGGCTCACCAAATTTTGTTCATCTAGGTTAAACCGGTCGTTTGCAGTAACCGTTTTCATTTTGAGGTTTCACTCAGTTTTCTCCTATATGGATACATGTATTTAAAACTCTAAATCAAACAAGGTTTGTGCTAGCTCTATGAAACTTGACCCAATAAAGCAGTATCAAGTTCTATCTCTATGCTTTGTTTGCTGTTGATGTAGCCCTAAGCAGAGAGTGGCGAGAATCACTTTCATGCAAAGGGATTGCCAAGCTTCCAAAAAACTACGAGTTGCCTGAAATCTCAGCAAACACTTTTTCATCCAATCTTGATAATACGTTCACGGAATGATCAGTACACCAATCCCACTTGGCTCACCAAATTTCGTTCTTCTAGGTTAAACCGTTCGTTTGCAGTAACCGTTTTCATTTTGAGGTTTCACTCTGTTTTCTCCTATACGGATACATGTATTTGGAACTCTAAATCAAACACGGTTTGTGCTAGCTCTTTGAAACTTGACCCAATAAAGCAGATTCAAGTTCTGTCTCTATGGTTTGCTTGCTGTTGATGTAGCCCTAAGCAGAGATTGGCGAGAATCACTTCATGGAAAGGGGTTTCCAAGCTTCCAAAAAACTACGAGTTGCCTAAAATCTCAATAACCACTTTCTTCACCTCATCTTGATGATACTTTCAGGGAATGATCAGTACACCATCCCACTTGGCTCACCAAATTTCGTTCTTCTAGGTTAAACCGTTCGTTTGCAGTAACCGTTTTCATTTTGAGGTTTTACTGTGTTTTCTCCTATACGGATACATGTATTTGCAACTCTAAATCAAACACGGTTTGTGCTAGCTCTTTGAAACTTGACTCAATAATGCAGATTCAAGTTCTATCTCTATGGCTTGTTTGCTGTTGATGTAGCCCTAAGCAGACATTGGCGAGAATCACTTTCATGGAAAGGGGTTGCCAAGCTACCAAAAACCTACGAGTTCCCTAAAATCTCAATAACCACTTTTTCACCCAATCTTCATGATACTTTCAGGGAATGATCAGTACACCAATCCCACTTGGCTCACCAAATTTCGTTCTTCTAGGTTAAACAGTTCGTTTGCAGTAACCGTTTTCATTTTGAGGTTTCACTCTGTTTTCTCCTATACGGACATGTATTTGGAACTCTAAATCAAACACGGTTTGTGCTAGATCTATGAAACTTGACCCAATAAAGCAGATTCAAGTTCTGTCTCTAAGGTTTTTTTTTTTTTCTGTTGATGAAGCCCTAAGCAGAGACTGGAGAGAATCACATTCATGGAAAGGGGTTGCCAAGCTTCCAAAAAACTACGAGTTGCCTGAAGTCTCAGCAAACACTTTTTCACCCAATCTTGATGATACTTTCACGGAATGATCAGTACACCAATCCCACTTGGCTCACCAAATTTCGTTCATCTAGGTTAAACAGTTCGTTTGCAGTAACCGTTTTCATTTTGAGGTTTCACTCTGTTTTCTCCTATATGGATACATGTATTTGGAAGTCTAAATCAAACGAGGTTTGTGCTAGCTCTTTGAAACTTGACACAATAAAGCAGTTTCAAGTTCTATCTCAATGGTTCGTTTGCTGTTGATGTAGCCCTAAGCAGAGACTGGCGAGAATCACTTTCATGGAAAGGGGTTGCCAAGCTTCCAAAAAACTACGAGTTTCCTGAAATCTCAGCAAACACTTTTTCACCCAATCTTGATGATACTTTCAGGGAATGATCAGTACAGCAATACCACTTGGCTCACCAATTTTCGTTCTTCTAGGTTAAACCGTTTGTTTGCAGTAACCGTTTTCATTTTGAGGTTTCACTCTGTTTTCTCCTATACGGATACATGTATTTGCAACTCTAAATCAAACACGGTTTGTGCTAGCTCTTTGAAACTTGACCCAATAAAGCAGATTCAAGTTCTGTCTCTATGGTTTGTTTGCTATTGATGTAGCCCTAAGCAGAGACTGGCGAGAATCACTTTCATGGAAAGGGGTTGCCAAGCTTACAAAAAACTACGAGTTGCATAAAATCTCAATAACCACTTTTTCACCCAATCTTGATGATACTTGCAGGGAATGATCAGTACACCAATCCCACTTGGCTCACCAAATTTCGTTCTTCTAGGTTAAACCGTTCGTTTGCAGTAACCGTTTTCATTTTGAGGTTTCACTCTGTTTTCTCCTATACAGACATGTATTAGGAACCCTAAATCAAACACGGTTTTTGCTAGCTCTTTGAAACTTGACCCAATAAAGCAGATTCAAGTTCGGTCTCTATGGTTTTTTTTTTTTCTGTTGATGGAGCCCTAATCAGAGACTGGCGAGAATCACTTTCATGGAAAGGGGTTGCCAAGCTTCTAAAAAACTACGAGTTTCCTGAAATCTCAGCATAAACTTTTTCACCCAATCTTGATGATACTTTCAGCGAATGATCAGTACACGAATCCCACTTGGCTCACCAAATTTCTTTCTTCTAGGTTAAACCGTTCGTTTGCAGTAACCGTTTTCATTTTGAGGTTTCACTCTGTTTTCTCCTATACGGATACATGTATTTGCAACTCTAAATCAAACACGGTTTGTGCTAGCTCTTTGAAACTTGACCCAATAAAGCAGATTCAAGTTCTGTCTCTATGGTTTGTTTGCTATTGATGTAGCCCTAAGCAGAGACTGGCGAGAATCACTTTCATGGAAAGGGGTTGCCAAGCTTCCAAAAAACTACGAGTTGCCTAAAATCTCAATAACCACTTTTTCACCCAATGTTGATGATACTTTCAGGGAATGATCACTACACCAATCCCACTTGGCTCACCAAATTTCGTTCTTCTAGGGTAAACCGTTCGTTAGCAGTAACCGTTTTCATTTTCAGGTTTCACTCTGTTTTCTCCTATACGGACATGTATTTGGAACTCTAAATCAAACACGGTTTGTGCTAGCTCTTTGAAACTTGACCTAATAAAGCAGTTTCAAGTTCTATCTCTATGGTTTGTTTGATGTTGATGTAGCCCTAAGCAGAGACTGGCGAGAATCACTTTCATGGAAAGGGGTTGCCAAGCTTCCAAAAAACCATGAGTTGCCTGAAATCTCAGCAAACACTTTTTCACCAAATCTTGATGATACTTTCAGGGAATGATCAGTACACCAATCCCACTTGGCTCACCAAATTTCGTTCTTCTAGGTTAAATCGTTCGTTTGCAGTAACCGTTTTCATTTTGAGGTTTCACTTTGTTTTCTCCTACAGAGATACATGTATTAGGAACTCTAAATCAAACACGGTTTGTGCTAGCTCTTTGAAACTTGACCCAATAAAGCAGATTCAAGTTCTGTCTCTATGGTTTTTTTTTTCTGTTGATGGAGCCCTAAGCAGAGACTGGCGAGTATCACTTTCATGGAAAGGAGTTGCCAAGCTTCCAAAAAACTACGAGTTTCCTGAAGTCTCAGCAAACACTTTTTCACCCAATCTTGATGATACTTTCAGGGAATGATCACTACACCAATCCCACTTGGCTCACCAAATTTCGTTCATCTAGGTTAAACCGTGCGTTTGCAGTAACCGTTTTCATTTTGAGGTTTCACTCTGTTTTCTCCTATATGGATACATGTATTTGGAACTCTAAATCAAACAAGGTTTGTGCTAGCTCTTTGAAACTTGACACAATAAAGCAGTTTCAAGTTCTATCTCAATGGTTCGTTTGCTGTTGATGTAGCCCTAAGCAGACACTGGCGAGAATCAATTTCATGCAAAGGGGTTGCCAAGCTTCCAAAAAACTACGAGTTGCCTGAAATCTCAGCAAACACTTTTTCACCCAATCCTGAGCATACTTTCAGGGAATGATCAGTACACTATTCCCACTTGGCTCACCAAATTTCGTTCTTCTAGGTTAAACCGTTCAATTGCAGTAACCGTTTTCATTTTGAGGTTTCACTCTTTTTTCTCCTATACGGATACATGTATTTGGAACTCTAAATCAAACACGGTTTGTGCTAGCTCTTTGAAACTTGACCCAATAAAGCAGTTTCAAGTTCTATTTCTATGGTTTGTTTGCTGTTGATGTAGCCCTAAGCAGAGACTGGCGAGAATCACTTTCATGGAAAGGGGTTGCCAAGCTTCCAAAAAACTACGAGTTGCCTGAAGTCTCAGCAAACACTTTTTCACCCAATCTTGATGATACTTTCACGGAATGATCAGTACACCAATCCCACTTGGCTCACCAAATTTTGTTCATCTAGGTTAAACCGTTCGTTTGCAGTAACCGTTTTCATTTTGAGGTTTCACTCTGTTTTCACCTATATGGATACATGTATTTGGAACTCTAAATCAAACAAGGTTTGTGCTAGCTCTTTGAAACTTGACACAATAAAGCAGTTTCAAGTTCTATCACAATGGTTCGTTTGCTGTTGATGTAGCCCTAAGCAGAGACTGGCGAGAATCACTTTCATGCAAAGGGGTTGCCAAGCTTCCAAAAAACTACGAGTTGCCTGAAATCTCAGCAAACACTTTTTCACCAAATCCTGAGCATACTTTCAGGGAATGATCAGTACACTATTCCCACTTGGCTCACCAAATTTCGTTCTTCTAGGTAAAACCATTCGTTTGCAGTAACCGTTTTCATTTTGAGGTTTCACTCTGTTTTCTCCTATACGGATACATGTATTTGGAACTCTAAATCAAACACGGTTTGTGCTGGCTCTTTGAAACTTGACCCAATAAAGCAGTTTCAAGTTCTATCTCTATGGTTTGTTTGCTGTTGATGTAGCCCTAAGCAGACATTGGCGAGAATCACTTTCATGGAAAGGGGTTGCCAAGCTACCAAAAACCTACGAGTTCCCTAAAATCTCAATAACCACTTTTTCACCCAATCTTCATGATACTTTCAGGGAATGATCAGTACACCAATCCCACTTGGCTCACCAAATTTCGTTCTTCCAGGTTAAACAGTTCGTTTGCAGTAACCGTTTTCATTTTGAGGTTTCACTCTGTTTTCTCCTATACGGACATGTATTTGGAACTCTAAATCAAACACGGTTTGTGCTAGATCTATGAAACTTGACCCAATAAAGCAGATTCAAGTTCTGTCTCTATGGTTTTTTTTTTTCTGTTGATGAAGCCCTAAGCAGAGACTGGAGAGAATCACATTCATGGAAAGGGGTTGCCAAGCTTCCAAAAAACTACGAGTTGCCTGAAGTCTCAGCAAACACTTTTTCACCCAATCTTGATGATACTTTCAGCGAATGATCAGTACACCAATCCCACTTGGCTCACCAAATTTCGTTCTTCTAGGTTAAACCGTTTGTTTGCAGTAACCGTTTTCATTTTGAGGTTTCACTCTGTTTTCTCCTATACGGATACATGTATTTGCAACTCTAAATCAAACACGGTTTGTGCTAGCTCTTTGAAACTTGACCCAATAAAGCAGATTCAAGTTCTGTCTCTATGGTTTGTTTGCTATTGATGTAGCCCTAAGCAGAGACTGGCGAGAATCACTTTCATGGAAAGGGGTTGCCAAGCTTACAAAACTACGAGTTGCATAAAATCTCAATAACCACTTTTTCACCCAATCTTGATGATACTTGCAGGGAATGATCAGTACACCAATCCCACTTGGCTCACCAAATTTCGTTCTTCTAGGTTAAACCGTTCGTTTGCAGTAACCGTTTTCATTTTGAGGTTTCACTCTGTTTTCTCCTATACGGACATGTATTAGGAACCCTAAATCAAACACGGTTTTTGCTAGCTCTTTGAAACTTGACCCAATAAAGCAGATTCAAGTTCGGTCTCTATGGTTTTTTTTTTTTTTTTTCTGTTGATGGAGCCCTAATCAGAGACTGGCGAGAATCACTTTCATGGAAAGGGGTTGCCAAGCTTCCAAAAAACTACGAGTTTCCTGAAATCTCAGCATAAACTTTTTCACCCAATCTTGATGATACTTTCAGCGAATGATCAGTACACGAATCCCACTTGGCTCACCAAATTTCTTTTCTTCTAGGTTAAACCGTTCGTTTGCAGTAACCGTTTCATTTTGAGGTTTCACTCTGTTTTCTCCTATACGGACATGTATTTGGAACTCTAAATCAAACACGGTTTGTGCTAGATCTATGAAACTTGACCCAATAAAGCAGATTCAAGTTCTGTCTCTATGGTTTTTTTTTTTTCTGTTGATGAAGCCCTAAGCAGAGACTGGAGAGAATCACATTCATGGAAAGGGGTTGCCAAGCTTCCAAAAAACTACGAGTTGCCTGAAGTCTCAGCAAACACTTTTTCACCCAATCTTGATGATACTTTCACGGAATGATCAGTACACCAATCCCACTTGGCTCACCAAATTTCGTTCATCTAGGTTAAACAGTTCATTTGCAGTAACCGTTTTCATTTTGAGTTTTCACTCTGTTTTCTCCTATATGGATACATGTATTTGGAAGTCTAAATCAAACGAGGTTTGTGCTAGCTCTTTGAAACTTGACACAATAAAGCAGTTTCAAGTTCTATCTCAATGGTTCGTTTGCTGTTGATGTAGCCCTAAGCAGAGACTGGCGAGAATCACTTTCATGAAAGGGTTGCCAAGCTTCCAAAAAACTACGAGTTTCCTGAAATCTCAGCAAACACTTTTTCACCCAATCTTGATGATACTTTCAGAGAATGATCAGTACACCAATCCCACTTGGCTCACCAAATTTCGTTCTTCTAGGTTAAACCGTTTGTTTGCAGTAACCGTTTTTCATTTTGAGGTTTCACTCTGTTTTCTCCTATACGGATACATGTATTTGCAACTCTAAATCAAACACGGTTTGTGCTAGCTCTTTGAAACTTGACCCAATAAAGCAGATTCAAGTTCTGTCTCTATGGTTTTGTTTGCTATTGATGTAGCCCTAAGCAGAGACTGGCGAGAATCACTTTCATGGGAAAGGGGTTGCCAAGCTTACAAAAAACTACGAGTTGCATAAAATCTCAATAACACTTTTTCACCCAATCTTGATGATACTTGCAGGGAATGATCAGTACACCAATCCCACTTGGCTCACCAAATTTCGTTCTTCTAGGTTAAACCGTTCGTTTGCAGTAACCGTTTTCATTTTGAGGTTTCACTCTGTTTTCTCCTATACGGACATGTATTAGGAACCCTAAATCAAACACGGTTTTTGCTAGCTCTTTGAAACTTGACCCAATAAAGCAGATTCAAGTTCGGTCTCTATGGTTTTTTTTTTTTTTTCTGTTGATGGAGCCCTAATCAGAGACTGGCGAGAATCACTTTCATGGAAAGGGGTTGCCAAGCTTCCAAAAAACTACGAGTTTCCTGAAATCTCAGCATAAACTTTTTCACCCAATCTTGATGATACTTTCAGCGAATGATCAGTACACGAATCCCACTTGGCTCACCAAATTTCTTTCTTCTAGGTTAAACCGTTCGTTTGCAGTAACCGTTTTCATTTTGAGGTTTCACTCTGTTTTCTCCTATACGGATACATGTATTTGCAACTCTAAATCAAACACGGTTTGTGCTAGCTCTTTGAAACTTGACCCAATAAAGCAGATTCAAGTTCTGTCTCTATGGTTTGTTTGCTATTGATGTAGCCCTAAGCAGAGACTGGCGAGAATCACTTTCATGGAAAGGGGTTGCCAAGCTTCCAAAAAACTACGAGTTGCCTAAAATCTCAATAACCACTTTTTCACCCAATCTTGATGATACTTTCAGGGAATGATCACTACACCAATCCCACTTGGCTCACCAAATTTCGTTCTTCTAGGTTAAACCGTTCGTTAGCAGTAACCGTTTTCATTTTCAGGTTTCACTCTGTTTTCTCCTATACGGACATGTATTTGGAACTCTAAATCAAACACGGTTTGTGCTAGCTCTTTGAAACTTGACCCAATAAAGCAGTTTCAAGTTCTATCTCTATGGTTTGTTTGATGTTGATGTAGCCCTAAGCAGAGACTGGCGAGAATCACTTTCATGGAAAGGGGTTGCCAAGCTTCCAAAAACCATGAGTTGCCTGAAATCTCAGCAAACACTTTTCACCAAATCTTGATAATACTTTCAGGGAATGATCAGTACACCAATCCCACTAGGCTCAACAAATTTCGTTCTTCTAGGTTAAATCGTTCGTTTGCAGTAACCGTTTTCATTTTGAGGTTTCACTTGTTTTCTCCTATACAGATACATGTATTAGGAACTCTAAATCAAACACGGTTTGTGCTAGCTCTTTGAAACTTGACCCAATAAAGCAGATTCAAGTTCTGTCTCTATGGTTTTTTTTTTCTGTTGATGGAGCCCTAAGCAGAGACTGGCGAGTATCACTTTCATGGAAAGGAGTTGCCAAGCTTCCAAAAAACTACGAGTTTCCTGAAGTCTCAGCAAACACTTTTTCACCCAATCTTGATGATACTTTCAGGGAATGATCACTACACCAATCCACTTGGCTCACCAAATTTCGTTCATCTAGGTTAAACCGTGCGTTTGCAGTAACCGTTTTCATTTTGAGGTTTCACTCTGTTTTCTCCTATATGAATACATGTATTTGGAACTCTAAATCAAACAAGGTTTGTGCTAGCTCTTTGAAACTTGACACAATAAAGCAGTTTCAAGTTCTATCTCAATGGTTCGTTTGCTGTTGATGTAGCCCTAAGCAGACACTGGCGAGAATCAATTTCATGCAAAGGGGTTGCCAAGCTTCCAAAAAACTACGAGTTGCCTGAAATCTCAGCAAACACTTTTTCACCCAATCCTGAGCATACTTTCAGGGAATGATCAGTACACTATTCCCACTTGGCTCACCAAATTTCGTTCTTCTAGGTTAAACCGTTCATTTGCAGTAACCGTTTTTCATTTTGAGGTTTCACTCTTTTTTCTCCTATACGGATACATGTATTTGGAACTCTAAATCAAACACGGTTTGTGCTAGCTCTTTGAAACTTGACCCAATAAAGCAGTTTCAAGTTCTATTTCTATGGTTTGTTTGCTGTTGATGTAGCCCTACTAAGCAGAGACTGGCGAGAATCACTTTCATGGAAAGGGGTTGCCAAGCTTCCAAAAAACTACGAGTTGCCTGAAGTCTCAGCAAACACTTTTTCACCCAATCTTGATGATACTTTCACGGAATGATCAGTACACCAATCCCACTTGGCTCACCAAATTTTGTTCATCTAGGTTAAACCGTTCGTTTGCAGTAACCGTTTTTCATTTTGAGGTTTCACTCTGTTTTCTGCTATACGGATACATGTATTTGGAACTCTAAATCAAACAAGGTTTGTGCTAGCTCTTTGAAACTTGACACAATAAAGCAGTTTCAAGTTCTATCTCAATGGTTCATTTGCTGTTGATGTAGCCCTAAGCAGAGACTGGCGAGAATCACTTTCATGCAAAGGGGTTTGCCAAGCTTCCAAAAAACTACGAGTTGCCTGAAATCTCAGCAAACACTTTTTCACCAAATCCTGAGCATACTTTCAGGGAATGATCAGTACACTATTCCCACTTGGCTCACCAAATTTCGTTCTTCTAGGTTAAACCATTCGTTTGCAGTAACCGTTTTCATTTTGAGGTTTCACTCTGTTTTCTCCTATACGGATACATGTATTTGGAACTCTAAATCAAACACGGTTTGTGCTGGCTCTTTGAAACTTGACCCAATAAAGCAGTTTCAAGTTCTATCTCTATGGTTTGTTTGCTGTTGATGTAGCCCTAAGCAGAGACTTGCGAGAATCACTTTCATGGAAAGGGGTTGCCAAGCTTCCAAAAAACTACGAGTTGCCTGAAATCTCAGCAAACACTTTTTCACCAAGCCTTGATGATACTTTCAGGGAGTGATCAGTACACCAATCCCAATTGGCTCACCAAATTTCGTTCTTCTAGGTTAAACCGTTCGTTTGCACTAACCGTTTTCATTTTGAGGTTTCACTCCGTTTTCTCCTATACGGATACATGTATTTGGAACTCTAAATCAAACACGGTTTGTGTTACCTCTGTGTAACTTTACCCAATAAAGCTGTTTCAAGTTCTATCTCTATGGTTTGTTTGCTGTTGATGTAGCCCTAAGCAGAGACTGGCGAGAATCACTTTCATGGAAAGGGGATGCCAAGCTTCCAAAAAAACTACGAGGTTCCTGAAATCTCAGCAAACACTTTTTCACCCAATCTCGATGATACTTTCAGGGAATGATCAGTACAGCAATACCACTTGGCTCACCAAATTTCGTTCTTCTAGGTTAAACCGTTCGTTTGCAGTAACCGTTTTCATTTTGAGGTTTCACTCTGTTTTCTCCTATATGGATACATGTATTTGGAACTCTAAATCAAACAAGGTTTGTGCTAGCTCTTTGAAACATGACCCAATAAAGCAGATTCAAGTTCTGTCTCTATGGTTTGTTTGCTATTGATGTAGCCCTAAGCAGAGACTGGCGAGAATCACTTTCATGGAAAGGGGTTGCCAAGCTTCCAAAAAACTACGAGTTGCCTAAAATCTCAATAACTACTTTTTCACCCAATCTTGATGATACATTCAGGGAATGATCAGTACACCAATCCCACTTGGCTCACCAAATTTCGTTCTTCTAGGTTAAACCGTTCGTTTTCAGTAACCGTTTTCATTTTGAGGTTTCACTCTGTTTTCTCCTATACGGACATGTATTTGGAACTCTAAATCAAACACGGTTTGTGCTAGCTCTTTGAAACTTGACCCAATAAAGCAGTTTCAAGTTCTATCTCTATGGTTTTTTTTTTCTGTTGATGGAGCCCTAAGCAGAGACTGGCGAGAATCACTTTCATAGAAAGGGGTTGCCAAGTTTCCAAAAAACCACGAGTTGCCTGAAATCTCAGCAAACACTTTTTCACCCAATCTTGATGATACTTTCAGGGAATGATCAGTACACGAATCCCACTTGGCTAACCAAATTTCGTTTTTCTAGGTTAAACCGTTCGTTTGCAGTAACAGTTTTCATTTTGAGGTTTCACTCTGTTTTCTCCTATACAGATACATGTATTAGGAAGTCTAAATCAAACACGGTTTGTGCTAGCTCTTTGAAACTTGACCCAATAAAGCAGATTCAAGTTCTGTCTCTATGGTTTTTTTTTTTTCTGTTGATGGAGCCCTAAGCAGAGACTGGCGAGAATCACTTTCATGGAAAGGGGTTGCCAACCTTCCAAAACACTACGAGTTGCCTGAAGTCTCAGCAAATACTTTTTCACCCAATCCTGATGATACTTTCACAGAATGATCAGTACACCAATCCCACTTGGATCACCAAATTTTGTTCATCTAGGTTAAACCTTTCGTTTGCAGTAACCGTTTTCATTTTGAGGTTTCACTCTGTTTTCTCCTATACGGATACATGTATTTGAAACTCTAAATCAAACAAGGTTTGTGCTAGCTCTTTGAAACTTGACACAATAAAGCAGTTTCAAGTTCTATCTCAATGGTTCGTTTGCTGTTGATGTAGCCCTAAGCAGACACTGGCGAGAATCACTTTCATGCAAAGGGGTTGCCAATCTTCCAAAAAACTACGAGTTGCCTGAAAGCTCAGCAAACACTTTTTCACCCAATCCTGAGCATACTTTCAGGGAATGATCAGTACACTATTCCCACTTGGCTCACCAAATTTCGTTCTTCTAGGTTAAACCATTCGTTTGCAGTAACCGTTTTCATTTTGAGGTTTCACTCTGTTTTCTCCTATACAAATACATGTATTTGCAACTCTAAATCAAACACGGTTTGTGCTAGCTCTTTGAAACTTGACCCAATAAAGCAATTTCAAGTTCTATCTCTATGGTTTGTTTGCTGTTGATGTAGCCCTAAGCAGAGACTGGCGAGAATCACTTTCATGGAAAGGGGTTGCCAAGCTTCCAAAAAACTACGAGTTGCCTGAAATCTCAGCAAACACTTTTTAACCCAAACTTGATGATACTTTCAGGGAATGATCAGTACACCAATCGCACTTGGCTCACCAAATTTCGTTCTTCTAGGTTAAACCGTTCGTTTGCAGTAACCGTTTTCATTTTGAGGTTTCACTCTGTTTTCTTCTATACGGATACATGTATTTGGAACTCCAAATCAAACACGGTTTGTGCTACCTCTGTGTAACTTAACCCAATAAAGCTGTTTCAAGTTCTCTCTCTATGGTTTGTTTGCTGTTGATGTAGCCCTAAGCAGAGACTGGTGAGAATCACTATCATGGAAAGGGGTTGCCAAGCTTCCAAAAAACTACGAGTTTCCTGAAATCTGAGCAAACACTTTTTCACCCAATCTTGATGATACTTTCAGGGAATGATCAGTACACCAATCCCACTTGGCTCACGAACTTCGTTCTTCTAGGTTAAACCGGTCGTTTGCAGTAACCGTTTTCATTTTGAGGTTTCACTCTGTTTTCTCCTATACGGATACATGTATTTGGAACTCTAAATCAAACAAGGTTTGTGCTAGCTCTTTGAAACTTGACCCAAAAAATCAGTTTCAAGTTCTATCTCAATGGTTCGTTTGCTGTTGATGTAGCCCTAAGCAGAGACTGGCGAGAATCACTTTCATGGAAAGGGGTTGCCAAGCTTCCAAAAAACTACGAGTTGCCTGAAGTCTCAGCAAACACTTTTTCACCCAATCTTGATGATACTTTCACGGAATGATCAGTACACCAATCCCACTTGGCTCACCAAATTTCGTTCATCTAGGTTAAACCGTTCGTTTGCAGTAACCGTTTTCATTTTGAGGTTTCACTCTGTTTTCACCTATATGGATACATGTATTTGGAACTCTAAATCAAACACGGTTTGTGCTAGCTCTTTGAAACTTGACACAATAAAGCAGTTTCAAGTTCTATCTCAATGGTTCGTTTGCTCTTGATGTAGCCCTAAGCAGAGACTGGCGAGAATCACTTTCATGCAAAGGGGTTGCCAAGCTTCCAAAAAACTACGAGTTGCCTGAAATCTCAGCAAACACTTTTTCACCCAATCCTGAGCATACTTTCAGGGAATGATCAGTACACTATTCCCACTTGGCTCACCAAATTTCGTTCTTCTAGGTTAAACCATTCGTTTGCAGTAACCGTTTTCATTTTGAGGTTTCACTCTGTTTTCTCCTATACGGATACATGTATTTGGAACTCTAAATCAAACACGGTTTGTGCTAGCTCTTTGGAACTTGACCCAATAAAGCAGTTTCAAGTTCTATCTCTATGGTTTGTTTGCTATTGATGTAGCCCTAAGCAGAGACTGGCGAGAATCACTTTCATGGAAAGGGGTTGCCAAGCTTCCAAAAAACTACGAGTTGCCTAAAATCTCAATAACCACTTTTTCACCCAATCTTGATGATACATTCAGAGAATGATCAGTACACCAATCCCACTTGGCTCACCAAATTTCGTTCATCTAGGTTAAACCGTTCGTTTGCAGTAACCGTTTTCATTTTGAGGTTTCACTCTGTTTTCACCTATATGGATACATGTATTTGGAACTCTAAATCAAACACGGTTTGTGCTAGCTCTTTGAAACTTGACACAATAAAGCAGTTTCAAGTTCTATCTCAATGGTTCGTTTGCTCTTGATGTAGCCCTAAGCAGAGACTGGCGAGAATCACTTTCATGCAAAGGGGTTGCCAAGCTTCCAAAAAACTACGAGTTGCCTGAAATCTCAGCAAACACTTTTTCACCCAATCCTGAGCATACTTTCAGGGAATGATCAGTACACTATTCCCACTTGGCTCACCAAATTTCGTTCTTCTAGGTTAAACCATTCGTTTGCAGTAACCGTTTTCATTTTGAGGTTTCACTCTGTTTTCTCCTATACGGATACATGTATTTGGAACTCTAAATCAAACACGGTTTGTGCTAGCTCTTTGGAACTTGACCCAATAAAGCAGTTTCAAGTTCTATCTCCATGGTTTGTTTGCTATTGATGTAGCCCTAAGCAGAGACTGGCGAGAATCACTTTCATGGAAAGGGGTTGCCAAGCTTCCAAAAAACTACGAGTTGCCTAAAATCTCAATAACCACTTTTTCACCCAATCTTGATGATACATTCAGAGAATGATCAGTACACCAATCCCACTTGGCTCACCAAATTTCGTTCTTCTAGGTTAAACCGTTCGTTTTCAGTAACCGTTTTCATTTTGAGGTTCCACTCTGTTTTCTCCTATACGGACATGTATTTGGAACTCTAAATCAAACACGGTTTGTGCTAGCTCTTTGAAACTTGACCCAATAAAGCAGTTTCAAGTTCTATCTCTATGGTTTTTTTTTTTCTGTTGATGGAGCCCTAATCAGAGACTGGCGAGAATCAGTTTCATAGAAAGGGGTTGCCAAGCTTCCAAAAAACCACGAGTTGCCTGAAATCTCAGCAAACACTATTTCACCCAATCTTGATGATACTTTCAGGGAATGATCAGTACACCAATCCCACTTGGCTAACCAAATTTCGTTTTTCTAGGTTAAACCGTTCGTTTGCAGTAACAGTTTTTATTTTGAGGTTTCACTCTGTTTTCTCCTATACAGATACATGTATTAGGAAGTCTAAATCAAACACGGTTTGTGCTAGCTCTTTGAAACATGACCCAATAAAGCAGATTCAAGTTCTGTCTCTATGGTTTTTTTTTTCTGTTGATGGAGCCCTAAGCAGTGACTGGCGAGAATCACTTTCATGGAAATGGGTTGCCAAGCTTCCAAAACACTACGAGTTGCCTGAAGTCTCAGCAAATACTTTTTCACCCAATCTTGATGATACTTTCACAGAATGATCAGTACACCAATCCCACTTGGCTCACCAAATTTTGTTCATCTAGGTTAAACTTTTCGTTTGCAGTAACCGTTTTCATTTTGAGGTTTCACTCTGTTTTCTCCTATACGGATACATGTATTTGAAACTCTAAATCAAACAAGGTTTGTGCTAGCTCTTTGAAACTTGACTCAATAAAGCAGTTTCAAGTTCTATCTAAATGGTTCATTTGCTGTTGATGTAGCCCTAAGCAGACACTGGCGAGAATCACTTTCATGCAAAGGGGTTGCCAAGCTTCCAAAAAACTACGAGTTCCCTGAAATCTCAGCAAACACTTTTTCACCCAATTCTGAGCATACTTTCAGGGAATGATCAGTACACTATTCCCACTTGGCTCACCAAATTTCGTTCTTCTAGGTTAAACCATTCGTTTGCAGTAACCGTTTTCATTTTGAGGTTTCACTCTGTTTTCTCCTATACAAATACATGTATTTGCAACTCTAAATAAAACACGGTTTGTGCTAGCTTTTTGAAACTTGACCCAATAAAGCAATTTCAAGTTCTATCTCTATGGTTTGTTTGCTGTTGATGTAGCCCTAAGCAGAGACTGGCGAGAATCACTTTCATGGAAAGGGGTTGCCAAGCTTCCAAAAAACTACGAGTTGCCTGAAATCTCAGCAAACACTTTTTAAACCAAACTTGATGATACTTTCAGGGAATGATCAGTACACCAATCGCACTTGGCTCACCAAATTTCGTTCTTCTAGGTTAAACCGTTCGTTTGCAGTAGCCGTTTTCATTTTGAGGTTACACTCTGTTTTCTTCTATACGGATACATGTATTTGGAACTCTAAATCAAACACGGTTTGTGCTAACTCTGTTAACTTGACCCAATAAAGCTGTTTCAAGTTCTATCTCTATGGTTTGTTTGCTGTTGATGTAGCCCTAAGCAGAGATTGGTGTGAATCACTTTCATGTAAAGTGGTTGCCAAGCTTCCAAAAAACTACGAGTTGCATAAAATCTCAATAACCACTTTTTCACCCAATCTTGATGATTCTTTCAGGCAATGATCAGTACACCAATCCCACTTGGCTCACCAAATTTCGTTCTTCTAGGTTAAACCGTTCGTTTGCAGTAACCGTTTTCATTTTGAGGTTTCACTCTGTTTTCTCCTATACGGACATGTATTTGGAACTCTAAATCAAACACGGTTTGTGCTAGCTCTTTGAAACTTGACCCAATAAAGCAGTTTCAAGTTCTATCTTTATGGTTTGTTTGATGTTGATGTAGCCCTAAGCAGAGACTGGCGAGAATCACTTTCATGGAAAGGGGTTGCCAAGCTTCCAAAAAACCACGAGTTGCCTGAAATCTCAGCAAACACTTTTTCCCCCAATCTTGATGATACTTTCAGGGAGTGATCAGTACACCAAACCCACTTGGCTCACCAAATTTCGTTCTTCTAGATTAAACCGTTCGTTTGCAGTAACCGTTTTCAGTTTGAGGTTTCACTCTGTTTTCTCCTATACAGATACATGTATTAGGAACTCTAAATCAAACTCGGTTTGTGCTAGCTCTTTGAAACTTGACCCAATAAAGCAGATTCAAGTTCTGTCTCTATGGTTTTTTTTTTCTGTTGATGGAGTCCTAAGCAGAGGCTGGCGAGTATCACTTTCATGGAAAGGGGTTGCCAAGCTTCCAAAAAACTACGAGTTGCCTGAAGTCTCAGCAAACACTTTTTCACCCAATCTTGATGATACTTTCACGGAATGATCAGTACACCAATCCCACTTGGCTCACCAAATTTCATTCATCTAGGTTAAACCGTTCGTTTGCAGTAACCGTTTTCATCTTGAGGTTTCACTCTGTTTTCTCCTATACGGATACATGTATTTGCAACTCTAAATCAAACATGGTTTGTGCTAGCTCTTTGAAACTTGACCCAATAAAGCAGATTCAAGTTCTGTTTCTATGGTTTGTTTGCTTTTGATGTAGCCCTAAACAGAGACTGGCGAGAATCACTTTCATGGAAAGGGGTTGCCAAGGTTCCAAAAAACTACGAGTTGCCTAAAATCTCAATAACCACTTTTTCACCCAATCTTGATGATACTTTCAGGGAATGATCAGTACACCAATCCCACTTGGCTCACCAAATTTCGTTCTTCTAGGTTAAACCGTTCGTTTTCAGTAACTGTTTTCATTATGAGGTTTCACTCTGTTTTCTCCTATACGGACATGTATTTGGAACTCTAAATCAAACACGGTTTGTGCTAGCTCTTTGAAACTTGACCCAATAAAGCAGTTTCAAGTTCTATCTCTATGGTTTGTTTGCTGTTGATGTAGCCCTAAGCAGAGACTGGCGAGAATCACTTTCATGGAAAGGGGTTGCCAAGCTTCCAAAAAACTTCGAGTTGCCTGAAATCTCAGCAAACACTTTTTAACCCAAACTTGATGATACTTTCAGGGAATGATCAGTACACCAATCGCACTTGGCTCACCAAATTTCGTTCTTCTAGGTTAAACCGTTCGTTTGCAGTAGCCGTTTTCATTTTGAGGTTACACTCTGTTTTCTTCTATACGGATACATGTATTTGGAACTCTAAATCAAACACGGTTTTTGCTACCTCTGTGTAACTTGACCCAATAAAGCTGTTTCAAGTTGTATCTCTATGGTTTGTTTGCTGTTGATGTAGCCCTAAGCAGAGACTGGTGAGAATCACTTTCATGGAAAGGGGTTGCCAAGCTTCCAAAAAACTACGAGTTTCCTGAAATCTCAGCAAACACTTTTTCACCCAATCTTGATGATACTTTCACGGAATGATCAGTACACCAATCCAACTTGGCTCACCAAATTTCGTTCATCTAGGTTAAACCGTTCGTTTGCAGTAACCGTTTTCATTTTGAGGTTTCACTCTGTTTTCTCCTATATGGATACATGTATTTGGAACTCTAAATCAAACACGGTTTGTGCTAGCTCTTTGAAACTTGACCCAATACAGCAGTTTCAAGTTCTATCTCTATGGTTTGTTTGCTGTTGATGTAGCCCTAAGCAGAGACTGGCGAGAATCACTTTCATGGAAAGGGGTTGCCAAGCTTCCAAAAAACTACGAGTTTCCTGAAATCTCAGCAAACACTTTTTCACCCAATCCTGAGCATACTTTCAGGGAATGATCAGTACACTATTCCCACTTGGCTCACCAAATTTCGTTCTTAAAGGTTAAACCATTCGTTTGCAGTAACCGTTTTCATTTTGAGGTTTCACTCTCTTTTCTCCAATAGGGATACATGTATTTGGAACTCTAAATCAAACACGGTTTGTGCTAGCTCTTTGAAACTTGACCCAATAAAGCAGTTTCAAGTTCTGTCTCTATGGTTTGTTTGCTGTTGATGTAGTCCTAAGCAGAGACTGGCGAGAAGCACTTTCATGGAAAGGGGTTGCCAAGCTTCCAAAAAACTACGTGTTGCCTGAAATCTCAATAACCACTTTTTCACCCAATCTTGATGATACTTTCAGGTAATGATCAGTACACCAATCCCACTTGGCTCACCAAATGTCTTTCTTCTAGGTTAAACCGTTCGTTTGCAGTAACCGTTTTCATTTTTAGGTTTCACTCTGTTTTCTCCTATACGGATACATGTATTTGTAACTCTAAATCAAACACGGTGTGTGCTAGCTCTTTGAAACTTTACCCAATAAAGCAATTTCAAGTTCTATCTCTATGGTTTGTTTGCTGTTGATGTAGCCCTAAGCTGAGACTGGCGAGAATCACTTTCATGGAAAGAGGTTGCCAAGCTTCCAAAAAACTACGAGTTGCCTGAAATCTCAATAACCACTTTTTCACCCAATCTTGATGATACTTTCAGGGAATGATCAGTACACCAATCCCACTTGGCTCACCAAATTTCGTTCTTCTAGGTTAAACCGTTCGTTTGCAGTAATCATTTTCATTTTGAGGTTTCACTCTGTTTACTCCTATAGGGATACATGTATTTGGAACTCTAAATCAAACACGGTTTGTGCTAGCTCTTTCAAGCTTGACCCAATAAAGCAGTTTACAGTTCTATCTCTATGGTTTGTTTGCTGTTGATGTAGCTCTAAGCAAAGACTGGCGAGAATCACTTTCATGGAAAGGGGTTGCCAAGCTTCAAAAAAACCACGAGTTGCCTGAAATCTCAGCAAACTCTTTTTCACCCAATCTTAATGATACTTTCAGGGAATTATCAGTACACCAATCCCACTTGGCTCACCAAATTTCGTTCATCTAGGTTAAACCATTCGTTTGCAGTAACCGTTTTCATTTTGAGGTTTCACTCTGTTTTCTCCTATACGGAAACATGTATATGCAACTCTAAATCAAACACGGTTTGTGCTAGCTCTTTGAAACTTATCCCAATAAAGCAGATTCAAGTTCTGTCTCTATGGTTTGTTTGCTATTGATGTAGCCCTAAGCAGAGACTGGCGAGAATCACTTTCATGGAAAGGGGTTGCCAAGCTTCCAAAAAAACTACGAGTTGCCTAAAATCTCAATAACCACTTTTTCACCCAATCTTGATGATACTTTCAGGGAATGATCAGTACACCAATCCCACTTGGCTCACCAAATTTCGTTCTTCTAGGTTAAACCGTTCGTTTGCATTAACCGTTTTCATTTTGAGGTTTCACTCTGTTTTCTCCTAAACTGATACATGTATTTGTAACTCTAAATCAAACACGGTTTGTGCTAGCTCTTTGAACCTTGACCCAATAAAGCAGTTTCAAGTTCTATCTCAATGGTTTGTTTGCTGTTGATGTAGCCCTAAGCAGAGACTGGCGAGAATCACTTTCATAGAAAGAGGTTGCCAAGCTTCCAAAAAACTACGAGTTGCCTGAAATCAATAACCACTTTTTCACCCAATCTTGATGATACTTTCAGGGCATGATCAGTACACCAATCCCACTTGGCTCACCAAATTTCGTTCTTCTAGGTTAAACCGTTCGTTTGCAGTAACCGTTTTCATTTTGAGGTTTCACTCTGTTTTCTTCTATACGGATACATGTATTTGGAACTCTAAATCAAACACGGTTTGTGCTAGCTCTTTGAAACTTGACCCAATAAAGCAGTTTCATGTTCTATCTCTCTGGTTTGTTTGCTGTTGATGTAGCCCTAAGCAGAGACTGGCGAGAATCACTTTCATGGAAAGGGGTTGCGAAGCTTCCAAAAAACTACGAGTTGCCTGAAATCTCAGCAAACACTTTTTCACCCAATCTTGATACTACTTTCAGGGAATTATCAGTACACCATTCCCACTTGGCTCACCAAATTACGTTCTTCTAGGTTAAACCGTTCGTTTGCAGTAACCATTTTCATTTTGAGGTTTCACTCTGTTTTCTCCTATACGGATACATGTTTTTGGAACTCTAAGTCAAACACGGTTTGTGCAAGCTCTTTGAAACTTGACCCAATAAAGCAGTATAAAGTTCTATCTCTATGGTTTGTTTGCTGTTGATGTAGCCCTAAGCAGAGACTGGCGAGAATCACTTTCATAAAAAGGGGTTGCCAAGCTTCCAAAAAACTACGAGTTGCCTGAAATCTCAGCAAACACTTTTTTACCCAATCTTGATGATACTTTCAGGGAATGATCAGGACACCAGTCTCACTTGGCTCACCAAATTTCGTTCTTCTAGGTTAAACCGTTCGTTTGCAGTAACCGTTTTCATTTTGAGATTTCACTCTGTTTTCTTCTATACAAATACATATATTTGGAACTCTAAATCAAACACGGTTTGGCCTAGCACTTTGAAACTTGACCCAATAAAGCAGTTGCAAGCTCTATCTCTATGGTTTATTTGCTGTTGATGTAGCCCTAAGCAGAGACTGGCGAGAATGACTTTCATGGAAAGGGGTTGCCAAGCTTCCAAAAAATTACGAGTTCCCTGAAATCTCAGGAAACACTTTTTCACCAATCTTGATGATACTTTCAGGGAATGATCAGTACAACAATTCCACTTGGCTCACCAAATTTCGTTCTTCTAGGTTAAACCGTTCGTTTGCAGTAACCGTTTTCATTTTGAGATTTCACTCTGTTTTCTCCTATACGAACACATGCATTTGGAACTCTAAATCAAACAAGGTTTGTGCTAGCTCTTTGAAACTTGACCCAATAAAGCAGTTTCAAGTTCTATCTCTATGGTTTGTTTGCTGTTGATGTTGCCCTAACAGAGACTGGCGAGAATCACTTTCATTGAAAGGGGTTGCCAAGCTTCCAAAAAAATACGAGTTCCCTGAAATCTCAGCAAACACTTCTTCACCCAATCTTGATGATCCTTTCAGGGAATGATCAGTACACCAATCCCACTTGGCTCACCAAATTTCGTTATTCTAGGTTAAACCGTTCGTTTGCAGTAAACGTTTTCATTTTGAGGTTTCACTCTGTTTTCTTCTATACGGATACATGTATTTTGAACTCTAAATAAAACACGGTTTTTGCTAGCTCTTTGAAACTTGACCCAATAAAGCAGTATCAAGGTCTATCTCTATGGTTTCTTTGCTGTTTATGTAGCCCTAAGCAGAGACTGGCGAGAATCACTTATATGGAAAGGGGTAGCCAAGCTTCCAAAAAACTACGAGTTTCCTGAAATCTCAGCAAACACTTTTTCACCCAATCTTTATGATACTTTGAGGTAATGATCAGTACACCAATCCCACTTGGCTCACCAAATTTCGTTCTTCTAGGTTAAACCGTTCGTTTGTAGTAAATGTTTTCATTTTGAGGTTTCACTCTGTTTTCTCCTATACGGATACATGTATTTGGAACTCTAAATCAAACAAGATTTATGCTAGCTCTTTGAAACTTGACCCAATAAAGCAGTTTCAGATTGTATCTCTATGGTTTGTTTGCTGTTTATGTAGCAGTAAGCAGAGACTGGCGAGAATCACTTTCATGGAAAGGGTTTGCCAAGCTTCCAAAAAACTACTAGTTGCCTGAAATCTCAGCGAACACTTTTTCACCCAATATTGATGATACTTTCAGGGAATGATCAGTACACCAATCCCACTTGGCTCACCAAATTTCGTTCTTCTAGGTTAAACAGTTCGTTTTCAGGAATCGTTTTCATTTTGAGGTTTCACTCTGTTTTCTCCTATACGGATACATGTATTTGGAACTCTAAATCAAACACGGTTTGTGCTAGCTCTTTGAAACTTGACCCAATAAAGCAGTTTCAAGTTCTACCTCTATGGTTTGTTTGCTGTTGATGTAGCCCTAATCAGAGACTGGCGAGAATCACTTTCATGGAATGGGGTTGCCAAGCTTCCAAAAAAGTACGAGTTGCCTGAAATATCAGCAATCACTTTTTCACCCAATCATGATGATACTTTCAGGGAATAATCAGTACACCAATACCACTTGGCTGACCAAATTTGTTTTTCTAGGTGAAATCGTTCGTTTTCAGTAACCGTTTTCATTTTGAGGTTTCACTCTGTTTTCTCCTATACGGATACATGTATTTGGAACTCTAAATCAAACACGGTTTGTGCTAGCTCTTTGAAACTTGACCCAATAAAGCAGTTTCAAGTTCTATCTCTATGGTTTGTTTGCTGTTGATGTAGCCCTAAGCAGAGACTGGCGAGAATCACTTACATGGAAAGGGGTTGCCTAGCTTAAACAAAACTACGAGTGGCCTGAAATCTCAGCAAACACTTTTTCACCCAATGTTGATGATACTTTCAGGGAATGATCAGTACACCAATCCCACTTGGCTCACCAAATTTCGTTCTTCTAAGTTAAACCGTTCGTTTGCAGTAACCGTTTCCATTTTGAGGTTTCACTCTGTTTTCTCCTATACGGATACATGTATTTGGAACTCTAAATCAAACACGGTTTGTGCTAGCTCTCTGAAACTTGACCAAATTAAGCAGTTTCAAGTTCTGTCTGTATGGTTTGTTTGCTGTTGATGTAGCCCTAAGCAGAGACTGGCGAGAATCACTTTCATGGAAAGGGGTTGCCAAGCTTGCAAAAAACTACGAGTTTCCTGAAATCTCAGCAAACACTTTTTCACCCAATCTTGATGATACTTTCCGGGAATGATCAGTACACCAATTCCACTTGGCTCACCAAATTTCGTTCTTCTAGGTAAAACCGTTCGTTTTCAGTAACCGTTTTTATTTTGAGGTTTCACTCTTTTTTCTCCTATACGGATGCATGTATTTGGACCTCTAAATAAAACACGGTTTGTGCTAGCTCTTTGATACTTGACCCAATAAAGCAGATTTAAGTTCTGTCTCTATGGTTTGTTTTCTGTTGATGTAGACCTAAGGAGAGACTGGCGAGAATCACTTTCATGGAAAGGGGTTGCCAAGCTTCCAAAAAACTACGAGTTGCCTGAAATCTCAATAACCACTTTTTCACCCAATCTTGATGATACTCTCAGGGAATGATCAGTACACCAATCCCACTTTGCTGACCAAATTTCGTTCTTCTAGGTTAAACCGTTCGTTTGCAGTAATCGTTTTCATTTTGAGATTTCACTCTGTTTTCTTCTATACAAATACATGTATTTGGAACTCTAAATCAAACACGGTTTGGGCTAGCACTTTGAAACTTGACCCAATAAAGCAGTTGCAAGCTCTATCTCTATGGTTTATTTGCTGTTGATGTAGCCCTAAGCAGGGACTGGCGAGAATGACTTTCATGGAAAGGGGTTGCCTATTTTCCAAAAAATTACGAGTTCCCTGAAATCTCAGGAAACACTTTTTCACCAATCTTGATGATACTTTCAGGGAATGATCAGTACAACAATTCCACTTGGCTTAACAAATTTCGTTCTTCTAGGTTAAACCGTTCGTTTGCAGTAACCGTTTTTATTTTGAGGTTTCACTCTGTTTTCTCCTATACGGACACATGTATTTGGAACTCTAAATGAAACAAGGTTTGTGCTAGCTCTTTGAAACTTGACCCAATAAAGCAGTTTCAAGTTCTATCTCTATGGTTTGTTTGCTGTTGATGTAGCCCTAAGCAGAGACTGGCGAGAATCACATTTATTAAAAGGGGTTGCCAAGCTTCCAAAAAACTACGAGTTGCCTGAAATCTCAGCAAACACTTTTTCACCCAATCTTGATGATACTTTCAGGGAATGATCAGTACACCAATTCCACTTGGCTCACCAAATTTTGTTCTTCTAGGTAAAACCGTTCGTTTGCAGTAACCGTTTTCATTTTGAGGTTTCACTCTGTTTTCTCCTATACGGATACATGTATTTGGACCTCTAAATCAAACACGGTTTGTGCTAGCTCTTTGATACTTGACCCAATAAAGCAGATTCAAGTTCTGTCTCTATGGTTTGTTTGCTGTTGATGTAGCCCTAAGGAGAGACTGGCGAGAATCACTTTCATGGAAAGGGGTTGCCAAGTTTCCAAAAAACTACGAGTTGCCTGAAATCTCAATAACCACTTTTTCACCCCATCTTGATGATACTCTCAGGGAATGATCAGTACACCAATCCCACTTGGCTCACCAAATTTCGTTCTTCTAGGTAAAACCTTTCGTTTGCAGTAACCGTTTTCATTTTGAGGTTTCACTCTGTTTTCTCCTATACGAATACATGTATTTGGAACTCTAAATCAAACACGGTTTGTGCTAGCTCTTTGAAACTTGACCCAATAAAGCAGTTTCAAGTTCTATCTCTATGGTTTGTTTGCTGTTGATGTAGCCCTAAGCAGAGACTGGTGAGAATCACTTTCATGGAAAGGGGTTGCCAAGCTTCCAAAAAACTACGAGTTCCCTGAAATCTCAGCAAACACTTTTTCACCCAATCTTGATGATACTTTCAGGGAATGATCAGTACACCAATCCCACTTGGCTCACCAAATTTCGTTCTTCTAGGTTAAACAGTTCGTTTGCAGTAAACGTTTTCATTTTGAAGTTTCACTCTGTTTTCTTCTATACGGATACATGTATTTGGAACTCTAAATAAAACACGGTTTTTGCTAGCTCTTTGAAACTTGACCCAATAAAGCAGTATCAAGGTCTATCTCTATGCTTTGTTTGCTGTTTATGTAGCCCTAAGCAGAGACTGGCAAGAATCACTTTCATGGAAAGGGGTTGCCAAGCTTCCAAATAATTACGAGTTGCCTGAAATCTCAGCAAACACTTTTTCACCCAATCTTGATGATACTTTCAGGGAATGATCAGTACACCAATTCCACTTGGCTCACCAAAATTCGTTCTTCTAGGTAAAACCGTTCGTTTGCAGTAACCGTTTTTATTTTGAGGTTTCACTCTTTTTTCTCCTATACGGATGCATGTATTTGGACCTCTAAATAAAACACGGTTTGTGCTAGCTCTTTGATACTTGACCCAATAAAGCAGATTTAAGTTCTGTCTCTATGGTTTGTTTGCTGTTGATGTAGACCTAAGGAGAGACTGGCGAGAATCACTTTCATGGAAAGGGGTTGCCAAGCTTCCAAAAAACTACGAGTTGCCTGAAATCTCAATAACCACTTTTTCACCCAATCTTGATGATACTCTCAGGGAATGATCAGTACACCAATCCCACTTGGCTGACCAAATTTCGTTTTTCTAGGTTAAACCGTTCGTTTGCAGTAACCATTTTCATTTTGAAGTTTCACTCAGTTTTCTCCTATATGGATACATGTATTTGGACCTCTAAATCAAACACGGTTTGTGCTAGCTCTTTGAAACTTGACCCAATAAAGCAGTTTCAAGTTCTATCTCTATGGTTTTTGTTTGCTGTTGATGTAGCCCTAAGCAGAGACTGGCGAGAATCACTTACATGCAAAGGGGTTGCCAAGCTTAAACATAACTACGAGTTGCCTGAAATCTCAGCAAACACTTTTTCACCCAATCTTGATGATACTCTCAGGGAATGATCAGTACACCAATCCAACTTGGCTCAACAAATTTAGTTCTTCTAGGTTAAACCGTTCGTTTGCAGTAACTTTTTTCATTTTGAGGTTTCACTCTGTTTTCTCCTATAGGGATACATGTATTTGGACCTCTAAATCAAACACGGTTGGTGCTAGCTTTTTGAAAGTTGACCCAATAAAGCAATTTCAAGTTCTATCTCTATGGTTTGTTTGCTGTTGATGTAGCCCTAAGCAGAGACTGGTGAGAATCACTTTCATGGAAAGGGGTTGCCAAGCTTCCAAAAAACTACGAGTTCCCTGAAATCTCAGCAAACACTTTTTCACCCAATCTTGATGATACTTTCAGGGAATGATCAGTACACCAATTCCACTTGGCTCATCAAATTTCGTTCTTCTAGGTTAAACCGTTCGTTTGCAGTAACCGTTTTCATTTTGAGGTTTCACTCTGTTTTCTCCTATACGGATACATGTATTTGGAACTCTAAATCAAACACGGTTTGTGCTAGCTCTTTGAAACTTGACCGAATAAAGCAGTCTCAAGTTCTATCTCTATGGTTTGTTTGCTGTTGATGTAGCCCTAAGCGGAGACTGGCGAGAATCACTTTTATTAAAAGGGGTTGCCAAGCTTCCAAAAAACTACGAGTTGCCTGAAATCTCAGCAAACACTTTTTCACCCAATCTTGATGATACTTTCAGGGAATGATCAGTACACAAATTCCACTTGGCTCACCAAATTTTGTTCTTCTAGGTAAAACCGTTCGTTTGCAGGAACCGTTTTCATTTTGAGGTTTCACTCTGTTTTCTCCTATACGGATACATGTATTTGGACCTCTAAATCAAACACGGTTTGTGCTAGCTCTTTGATACTTGACCCAATAAAGCAGATTCAAGTTCTGTCTCTATGGTTTATTTGCTGTTGATGTAGCCCTAAGGAGAGACTGGCGAGAATCACTTTGATGGAAAGGGGTTGCCAAGTTTCCAAAAAACTACGAGTTGCCTGAAATCTCAATAACCACTTTTTCACCCCATCTTGATGATACTCTCAGGGAATGATCACTACACCAATCCCACTAGGCTCACCAAATTTCGTTCTTCTAGGTAAAACCGTTCGTTTGCAGTAACCGTTTTCATTTTGAGGTTTCACTCTGTTTTCACCTATACGAATACATGTATTTGGAACTCTAAATCAAACACGGTTTATGCTAGCTCTTTGAAACTTGACCCAATAAAGCAGTTTCAAGTTCTATCTCTATGGTTTGTTTGCTGTTGATGTAGCCCTAAGCAGAGACTGGCGAGAATCACATTTATTAAAAGGGGTTGCCAAGCTTCCAAAAAACTACGAGTTGCCTGAAATCTCAGCAAACACTTTTTCACCCAATCTTGATGATACTTTCAGGGAATGATCAGTACACCAATTCCACTTGGCTCACCAAATTTTGTTCTTCTAGGTAAAACCGTTCGTTTGCAGTAACCGTTTTCATTTTGAGGTTTCACTCTGTTTTCTCCTATACGGATACATGTATTTGGACCTCTAAATCAAACACGGTTTGTGCTAGCTCTTTGATACTTGACCCAATAAAGCAGATTCAAGTTCTGTCTCTATGGTTTGTTTGCTGTTGATGTAGCCCTAAGGAGAGACTGGCGAGAATCACTTTCATGGAAAGGGGTTGCCAAGTTTCCAAAAAACTACGAGTTGCCTGAAATCTCAATAACCACTTTTTCACCCCATCTTGATGATGCTCTCAGGGAATGATCAGTACACCAATCCCACTTGGCTCACCAAATTTCGTTCTTCTAGGTAAAACCTTTCGTTTGCAGTAACCGTTTTCATTTTGAGGTTTCACTCTGTTTTCTCCTATACGAATACATGTATTTGGAACTCTAAATCAAACACGGTTTGTGCTAGCTCTTTGAAACTTGACCCAATAAAGCAGTTTCAAGTTCTATCTCTATGGTTTGTTTGCTGTTGATGTAGCCCTAAGCAGAGACTGGTGAGAATCACTTTCATGGAAAGGGGTTGCCAAGCTTCCAAAAAACTACGAGTTCCCTGAAATCTCAGCAAACACTTTTTCACCCAATCTTGATGATACTTTCAGGGAATGATCAGTACACCAATTCCACTTGGCTCATCAAATTTCGTTCTTCTATGTTAAACCGTTCGTTTGCAGTAACCGTTTTCATTTTGAGGTTTCACTCTGTTTTCTCCTATACGGATACATGTATTTGGAACTCTAAATCAAACACGGTTTGTGCTAGCTCTTTGAAACTTGACCGAATAAAGCAGTCTCAAGTTCTATCTCTATGGTTTGTTTGCTGTTGATGTAGCCCTAAGCGGAGACTGGCGAGAATCACTTTTATTAAAAGGGGTTGCCAAGCTTCCAAAAAACTACGAGTTGCCTGAAATCTCAGCAAACACTTTTTCACCCAATCTTGATGATACTTTCAGGGAATGATCAGTACACCAATTCCACTTGGCTCACCAAATTTCGTTCTTCAAGGTAAAACCGTTCGTTTGCAGTAACCGTTTTTATTTTGAGGTTTCACTCTTTTTTCTCCTATACGGATACATGTATTTGGACCTCTAAATCAAACACGGTTTGTGCTAGCTCTTTGATACTTGACCCAATAAAGCAGATTTAAGTTCTGTCTCTACGGTTTGTTTGCTGTTGATGTAGCCCTAAGGGGAGACTGGCGAGAATCACTTTCATGGAAAGGGGTTGCCAAGCTTCCAAAAAACTACGAGTTGCCTGAAATCTCAATAACCACTTTTTCACCCAATCTTGATGATACTCTCAGGGAATGATCAGTACACCAATCCCACTTGGCTGACCAAATTTCGTTTTTCTAGGTTAAACCGTTCGTTTGCAATAACCATTTTCATTTTGAAGTTTCAGTCAGTTTTCTCCTATATGGATACATGTATTTGGACCTCTAAATCAAACACGGTTTGTGCTAGCTCTTTGAAACTTGACCCAATAAAGCAGTTTCAAGTTCTATCTATATGGTTTTTGTTTGCTGTTGATGTAGCCCTAAGCAGATACTGGCGAGAATCACTTACATGCAAAGGGGTTGCCAAGCTTAAACATAACTACGAGTTGCCTGAAATCTCAGCAAACACTTTTTCACCCAATCTTGATAATACTCTCAGGGAATGATCAGTACACCAATCCCACTTGGCTCACCAAATTTAGTTCTTCTAGGTTAAACCGTTCGTTTGCAGTAACTTTTTTCATTTTGAGGTTTCACTCTGTTTTCTCCTATAGGGATATATGTATTTGGACATCTAAATCAAACACGGTTGGTGCTAGCTTTTTGAAAGTTGACCCAATAAAGCAATTTCAAGTTCTATCTCTATGGTTTGTTTGCTGTTGATGTAGCCCTAAGCAGAGACTGGTGAGAATCACTTTCATGGAAAGGGGTTGCCAAGCTTCCAAAAAACTACGAGTTGCCTGAAATCTCAGCAAACACTTTTTCACCCAATCTTGATGATACTTTCAGGGAATGATCAGTACACCAATTCCACTTGGCTCACCAAATTTTGTTCTTCTAGGTAAAACCGTTCGTTTGCAGGAACCGTTTTCATTTTGAGGTTTCACTCTGTTTTCTCCTATACGGATACATGTATTTGGACCTCTAAATCAAACACGGTTTGTGCTAGCTCTTTAATACTTGACCCAATAAAGCAGATTCAAGTTCTGTCTCTATGGTTTGTTTGCTGTTGATGTAGCCCTAAGCAGAGACTGGCGAGAATCACTTTCATGGAAAGGGGTTGCCAAGTTTCCAAAAAACTACGAGTTGCCTGAAATCTCAATAACCACTTTTTCACCCAATCTTGATGATACTCTCAGGGAATGATCAGTACACCAATCCCACTTGGCTGACCAAATTTCGTTCTTCTAGGTTAAACCGTTCATTTGCAGTAACCATTTTCATTTTGAGGTTTCACTCTGTTTTCTCCTATATGGATACATGTATTTGGAACTCTAAATCAAACACGGTTTGTGCTAGCTCTTTGTAACTTGACCCAATAAAGCAGTATCAAGTTCTATCTCTATGGTTTGTTTGCTGTTGGTGTAACCCTAAGCAGAGACTGGCGAGAATCACTTTGATGGAAAGGGGTTGCCAAGCTTCCAAAAAACTACGAGTTTCCTGAAATCTCAGCAAACACTTTTTCAGCCAATCTTGATGATACATTCTGGGAATGATCAGTACACCAATCCGACTTGGCTCACCAAATTTCGTTCTTCTAGGTTAAACCGTTAGTTTGCTGTAACCGTTTCCATTTTGAGGTTTCACTCTGTTTTCTCCTAGACGGATACATGTATTTGGAACTCTAAATCAAAAAAGGTTTGTGCTAGCTCTTTGAAACCTGACCCAATAAAGCAGTTTCAAGTTCTATCTCTATGGTTTGTTTGCTGTTGATGTAGCCCTAAGCAGAGACTGGCGAGAATCACTTACATGGAAAGGGGTTGCCAAGCTTAAACAAAACTACGAGTTGCCTGAAATCTCAGCAAACACTTTTTCACCTAATGTTGATGATACTTTCAGGGAATGATCAGTACACTATTCCCACTTGGCTCATCAAATTTCGTTCTTCTAGGTTAAACCGTTCGTTTGCAGTAACCGTTTTCATTTTGAGGTTTCACTCTGTTTTCTCCTATACGGATACATGTATTTGGACCTCTAAATGAAACACGGTTTGGGCTAGCTCTTTGAAACTTGACCCAATAAAGCAGTTTCAAGTTCTATCTCTATGGTTTGTTCGCTGTTGATTTAGCCCTAAGCAGAGACTGGCGAGATTCACTTTCATGGAAAGTGGTTGCCAAGCTTCCAAAAAACTACGAGTTGCCTGAAATCTCAGCAAACACTTTTTCACCCAATCTTGATGATACTTTCAGGGAATGATCAGTACACCAATCCCACTTAGCTCACCAAATTTCTTTCTTCTAGGTTAAACCGTTCGTTTGCAATAACCGTTTTCATTTTGAGGTTTCACTCATTTTTCTCCTATACGGATACATGTATTTGGAACTCTAAATCAAACACGGTTTGTGCTAGCTCTTTGAAACCTGACCCAATAAAGCAGTTTCAAGTTCTATCTCTATGGTTTGTTTGCTGTTGATTTAGCCCTAAGCAGAGACTGGCGAGATTCACTTTCATGGAAAGGGGTTGCTAAGCTCCCAAAAAACTATGAGTTGCCTGAAATCACAGCAAACACTTTTTCACCCAATCTTGATGATACTTTCAGGGATTTATTAGTACACAAATCCCACTTGGCTCACCAAGTTTCGTTCTTTTGGTTCAACCGTTCGTTTGCAGTATCCGTTTTCATTTTGAGGTTTCACTCTGTTTTTTCCTATACGGATACATGTATTTGGAACTCTAAATCAAACACGGTTTGTGCTAGCTGTTTGAAACTTGACCCAATATAGCAGATTCATGTTCTGTCTCTATGGTTTGTTTGCTGTTGATGTAGCCCTAAGCAGAGACTGGCGAGAATCACTTTCCTGAAAAGGAGATGCCAAGCTTCCAAAAAACTACGAGTTACCTGAAATCTCAGCAAACACTTTTTCACCCAATCTTGATGATACTTTCAGGGAATGATCAGTCCACCACTCCCACTTGGCTCACCAAATTTCGTTGTTCTAGGTTAAACCGTTCGTTTGCAGTAACCATTTTCATTTTTAGATTTTACTCTGTTTTCTCCTATACAAATACATGTATTTGGAACTCTAAATCAAACACGGTTTGTGCTAGCTCTTTGAAACTTGACCCAATAAAGAAGTTTCAAGTACTATCTCTATGGTTTGTTTGCTGTTGATGTAGCCCTAAGCAGAGACTGGCGAGAATCACTTACATGGAAAGGGGTTGCCAAGCTTAAACAAAACTACGAGTTGCCTGAAATCTCAGCAAACACTTTTTCACCCAATGTTGATGATACTTTCAGGGAATGATCAGTACACCAATCCCACTTGGCTCACCAAATTTCGTTCTTCTAGGTTAAACCGTTCGTTTGCAGTAACCCTTTTCATTTTGAGGTTTCACTCTGTTTCTCCTATATGGATACATGTATTTGGAACTCTAAATCAAACACGGTTTGTGCTAGCTCTTTGAAACTTGACACAATAAAGCAGTTTCAAGTTCTATCTCAATGGTTTGTTTGCTGCTGATGTAGCACTAAGCAGAGACTGGTGAGAATCACTTTCATGGAAAGGGGTTGCCAAGCTTCCAAAAAACTACGAGTTTCCTGAAATCTCAATAACCACTTTTTCACCCAATATTGATGATACTTTCAGGGAATGATCAGTACACCAATCCCACGTGGCTCACCAAATTTCGTTCTTCTAGGTTAAACCGTTCGTTTGCAGTAACCGTTTTCATTTTGAGGTTTCACTCTGTTTTCTCCTATACGGATACATGTATTTGGAACTCTAAATCAAAAAAGGTTTGTGCTAGCTCTTTGAAACCTGACCCAATAAAGCAGTTTCAAGTTCTATCTCTATGGTTTGTTTGCTGTTGATGTAGCCCTAAGCAGAGACTGGCGAGAATCACTTACATGGAAAGGGGTTGCCAAGCTTAAACAAAACTACGAGTTGCCTGAAATCTCAGCAAACACTTTTTCACCTAATGTTGATGATACTTTCAGGGAATGATCAGTACACTATTCCCACTTGGCTCATCAAATTTCGTTCTTCTAGGTTAAACCGTTCGTTTGCAGTAACCGTTTTCATTTTGAGGTTTCACTCTGTTTTCTCCTATACGGATACATGTATTTGGACCTCTAAATGAAACACGGTTTGGGCTAGCTCTTTGAAACTTGACCCAATAAAGCAGTTTCAATTCTATCTCTATGGTTTGTTCGCTGTTGATTTAGCCCTAAGCAGAGACTGGCGAGATTCACTTTCATGGAAAGTGGTTGCCAAGCTTCCAAAAAACTACGAGTTGCCTGAAATCTCAGCAAACACTTTTTCACCCAATCTTGATGATACTCTCAGGGAATGATCAGTACACCAATCCCACTTAGCTTACCAAATTTCTTTCTTCTAGGTTAAACCGTTCGTTTGCAATTACCGTTTTCATTTTGAGGTTTCACTCATTTTTCTCCTATGCAGATA
>NW_027521187.1:0-113178 GCF_052094955.1 Ictidomys tridecemlineatus | reverse complement strand
GGTTTGCAGTAACCATTTTCATTTTTTGGTTTCACTGTGTTTTCTCCAATAGGGAAACATGTATTTGGAACTCTAAATCAAACACGGTTTGTGCTAGATTTTTGAAACTGGACACAATAAAGCAGTTTCGAGTTCTATCCCTATGGTTTGTTTGCTGTTGATGTAGCCCTAAGCAGAGACTGACGAAAATCACTTTCATGGAAAGAGGTTGCCAAGCTTCAAAAAACTACGAGTTGCCTGATATCTCAGTAAACATTTTTTCACCCAATCTTGATGATTCTTTCAGGTAATTATCAGTACACCAAACCACTTGACTCACCAAATTTCGTTCTTCTAGGTTAAACCGTTCGTTTGCAGTAACCGTTTTCATTTTTAGGTTTCAATCTGTTTTCTCCTATAGGGATACATGTATTTGGAACTCTAAATCAAACACGGTTTGTGCTAGCTCTTTGAAACTTCACACAATAAAGCAGTTTCCAGTTCTATCTCTATGCTTTGTTTGCTGTTGATGTAGCCCTAAGCAGAGACTGGCGAAAATCACTTTCATGGAAAGGGGTTGCCAAGCTTCCAAAAAACTATGAGTTGCCTGAAATCTCAGCAAACATTTTTTCACCCAATCTTGATGATTCTTTCAGGTAATGATCAGTACAACAAAACCATTTGGCTCACCAAATTTCGTTCTTCTAGGTTAAACCGTTCGTTTGCAGTAACCGTTTTCATTTTTAGGTTTCACTCTGTTTTCTCCTATAGGGATACATGTATTTGGAACTCTAAATTAAACACGGTTTGTGCTAGCTCTTTGAAACTTGACACAACAAACCAGTTTCCAGTTCTATCTCCATGTTTTGTTTGCTGTTGATGTAGCCCTAAGCATTGACTGGCAAAAATCACTTTCATGGAAAGGGGTTGCCAAGCTTGCAAAAAACTACGAGTTGCCTGAAATCTCAGCAAACATTTTTTCACCCAATCTTGATGATTCTTTCAGGTAATGATCAGTACACCAAAACCACTTGGCTCACCAAATTTCGGTCTTCTAGGTTAAACCGTTTGTTTGCAGTAACCGTTTTCATTTTTAGGTTTCACTCTGTTTTCTCCTATAGGATACATGTATTTGGAACTCTAAATCAAACACGGTTTGGGCTAGCTCTTTGAAACTTGACACAATAAAGCAGTTTTAAGTTCTCTCTCTATGGTTTGTTTGCTGTTGATGTAGCCCTAAGCAGAGACTGGCGAAAATCACTTTCATGGAAATGGGTTGCCAAGCTTCCAAAAAACTACGAGTTGCCTGAAATCTCAGCAAACATTTTTTCACCCAATCTTGATGATTCTTTCAGGTAATGAGCAGTACACCAAAACCACTTGGCTCACCAAATTTCCGTCTTCTAGGTTAAACCGTTCATTTGCAGTAACCGTTTTCATTTTTAGGTTTCACTCTGTTTTCTCCTATAGGGATACATGTATTTTGAAATCTAAATCAAACACGGTTTGTGCTAGCTCTTTGAAACTTGACACAATAAAGCAGTTTCAAGTTCTCTCTCTATTGTTTGTTTGCTGTTGATGTAGCCCTAAGCAGAGACTGGCGAAAATCACTTTCATGGAAATGGTTTGCCAAGCTTCCAAAAAACTACGAGTTGCCTGAAATCTCAGCAAACATTTTTTCACCCAATCTTTATGATTCTTTCAGTTAATGAGCAGTACACCAAAACCACTTGGCTCACCAAATTTCCATCTTCTAGGTTAAACCGTTCGTTTGCAGTAACCATTTTCATTTTTGGTTTCACTGTGTTTTCTCCAATAGGGAAACATGTATTTGGAACTCTAAATCAAACACGGTTTGTGCTAGATTTTTGAAACTGGACACAATAAAGCAGTTTCGAGTTCTATCCCTATGGTTTGTTTGCTGTTGATGTAGCCCTAAGCAGAGACTGACGAAAATCACTTTCATGGAAAGAGGTTGCCAAGCTTCAAAAAACTACGAGTTGCCTGATATCTCAGTAAACATTTTTCACCCAATCTTGATGATTCTTTCAGGTAATTATCAGTACACCAAACCACTTGACTCACCAAATTTCGTTCTTCTAGGTTAAACCGTTCGTTTGCAGTAACCGTTTTCATTTTTAGGTTTCAATCTGTTTTCTCCTATAGGGATACATGTATTTGGAACTCTAAATCAAACACGGTTTGTGCTAGCTCTATGAAACTTGACACAATAAAGCAGTTTCAAGTTCTATCTCTATGGTTGGTTTGCTGTTGATGTATCCCTAAGCAGAGACTGGCGAAAATCACTTTCATGGAAAGGGGTTGCCAAGCTTCCAAAAAACTACGAGTTGCCTGAAATCTCAGCAAACATTTTTTCACCCAATCTTGATGATTCTTTCAGGTAATGATCAGTACACCAAAACCACTTGGCTCACGAAATTTCGTTCTTCTAGGTTAAACCGTTCGTTTGCAGTAACCGTTTTCATTTTTAGGTTTCACTCTGTTTTCTCCTATAGGGATACATGTATTTGGACCTCTAAATCAATCACGGTTTGTGCTAGCTCTTTGAAACTTGACACAATAAAGCAGTTTCAAGTTCTATCTCTATGGTTTGTTTGCTGTTGATGTAGCCCTAAGCAGAGACTGGCGAAAATCACTTTCATGGAAAGAGGTTGCCAAGCCTCCAAAAAACTAGGAGTTGCCTGAAATCTCAGCAAACATTTTCTCACCCAATCTTGATGATTCTTTCAGGTAATGATCAGTACACCAAACCACTTGGCTCACCAAATTTCGTTCTTCTACGTTAAACCGTTCGTTTGCAGTAACCGTTTTCATTTTTAGGTTTCACTCTGTTTCCTCCTATAGGGATACATGTATTTGGAACTCTATATCAAACACGGTTTGTGCTAGCTCTTTGAAACTTGACACAATAAAGCAGTTTCAAGTTCTATCTCTATGGTTTGTTTGCTGTTGATGTAGCCCTAAGCAGAGACTGGCGAAAATCACTTTCATGGAAAGGGGTTGCCAAGCTTCCAAAAAACTACGAGTTGCCTGAAATCTCAGCAAACATTTTTTCACCCAATCTTGATGATTCTTTAGGTAATGTTCAGTACACCAAAACTACTTGGCTCACCAAATTTCGTTCTTCTAGGTTAAACCGTTCGTTTGCAGTAACCGTTTTCATTTTTAGGTTTCACTCTGTTTTCTCCTATAGGGATACATGTATTTGGAACTCTAAATCAAACACGGTTTGTGCTAGCTCTTTGAAACTTGACACAATAAAGCAGTTTCAAGTTCTATCTCTATGGTTTGTTTTCTGTTGATGTAGCCCTAAGCAGAGACTGGCGAAAATCACTTTCATTTAAAGAGGTTGCCAAGCTTCCAAAAAACTATGAGTTGCCTGAAATCTCAGCAAATATTTTTTCACCCAATCTTGATGATTCTTTCAGGTAATGATCAGTACACCAAAACCACTTGGCTCACTAAATTTCGTTCTTCTAGGTTAAACCGTTCGTTTGCAGTAACCGTTTTCATTTTTAGGTTTCACTCTGTTTTCTCCTATAGGGATACATGTATTTGGAACTCTAAATCAAACACGGTTTGTGCTACCTCTTTGAACCTTGACACAGTAAAGCAGTTTCAAGTTCTATCTCTATGCTTTGTTTGCTGTTGATGTAGCCCTAAACAGAGACTGGCGAAAATCACTTTCGTGGAAAGGGGTTGCCAAGCTTCCAAAAACTACGAGTTGACTGAAATCTCAGCAAACATTTTTTCACCCAATCTTGATGATTCTTTCAGGTAATGATCAGTACACCAAAACATTTGGCTCACCAAATTTCGTTCTTCTAGGTTAAACCGTTCGTTTGCAGTAACCGTTTTCATTTTTAGGTTTCACTCTGTTTTCTCCTATAGAGATACATGTATTTAGAACTCTAAATCAAACACGGATTGTGCTAGCTCTTTGAAACTTGACACAATAAAGCAGTTCCAAGTTCTGTCTCTATGGTTCATTTGCTGTTGATGTAGCCCTAAGCAGAGACTGGCGAAAATCACTTTCATGGAAAGGGGTTGCCAAGCTTCCAAAAAACTACGAGTTGCCTGAAATCTCAGCAAACATTTTTTCACCCAATCTTGATGATTCTTTCATTTAATGATCAGTACACCAAAACCACTTGGCTCACCAAATTTCGTTCTTCTAGGTTAAACCGTTCGTTTGCAGTAACCGTTTTCATTTTTAGGTTTCACTCTGTTTTCTCCTATAGGGATACATGTATTTGGAACTCTAAATCAAACACGGTTTGTACTAGCTCTTTTAAACTTGACACAATAAAGCAGTTACAAGTTCTATCTGTATGCTTTGTTTGGTGTTGATGTAGCCCTAAGCAGAGACTGGCGAAAATCACTTTCATGGAAAGGGGTTGCCAAGCTTCCAAAAAACTACGAGTTGCCTGAAATCTGAGCAAACATTTTTTCACCCAATCTTGATGATTCTTTCAGGTAATGATCAGTACACCAAAACCACTTGGCTCACCAAATTTCGTTCTTCTAGGTTAAACCGTTCGTTTGCAGTAACCGTTTTCATTTTTAGGTTTCACTCTGTTTTCTCCTATAGGGATACATGTATTTGGAACTCTAAATCAAACACGGTTTGTGCTAGCTCTTTGAAACTTGACAGAATAAAGCACTTTCAAGTTCTATCTCTATGCTTTGTTTGCTGTTGATGTAGCCCTAAGCAGAGACTGGCGAAAATCACTTTCATGTAAAGGGGTTGCCAAGCTTCCAAATAACTACGAGTTTTCTGAAATCTCAGCAAACATTTTTTCACCCAATCTTGATGATTCTTTCAGGTAATGATCAGTACACCAAAACCACTTGGCTCACCAAATTTCGTTCTTCTAGGTTAAACCGTTCGTTTGCAGTAACCGTTTTCATTTTTAGGTTTCACTCTGTTTTCTCCTATAGGGATACATGTAGTTGGAACTCTAAATCAAACACGGTTTGTGCTAGCTCTTTGAAACTTGACACAATAAAGCAGTTTCAAGTTCTATCTCTATGGTTTGTTTGCTGTTGATGTAGCCCTAAGCAGAGAGTGGCGAAAATCACTTTCATTGAAAGGGGTTGCCAAACTTCCAAAAAACTACGAGTTGCCTGAAATCTCAGCAAACATTTTTTAACCCAATCTTGATGATTCTTTCAGATAATGATCAGTACACCAAAACCACTTGGCTCACTAAATTTCGTTCCTCTAGGTTAAACCGTTCGTTTGCAGTAACCGTTTTTATTTTTAGGTTTCACTCTGTTTTCTCCTATAGGGATACATGTATTTGGAACCCTAATCAAACACGGTTTGTGCTAGCTCTTTGAAACTTGACACAATAAAGCAGTTTCAAGTTCTCTCTCTATGGTTTGTTTGCTGTTGATGTAGCCCTAAGGAGAGACTGGCGAAAATCACTTTCATGGAAAGGGGTTGCCAAGCTTCCAAAAAACTACGAGTTGCCTGAAATCTCAGCAAATATTTTTTCACCCAATCTTGATGTTTCTTTCAGGTAATGATCAGTACACCAAAACCACTTGGCTCACCAAATTTCGTTCTTCTAGGTTAAACCGTTCGTTTGCAATAACCGTTTTCATTTTTAGGTTTCACTCTGTTTTCTCCTATAGGGATACATGTATTTGGAACTCTAAATGAAACACGGTTTGTGCTAGCTCTTTGAAACTTGACACAATAAAGCAGTTTCAAGTTGTATCTATATGCTTTGTTTGCTGTTGATGTAGCCCTAAGCATAGACTGGCGAAAGTCACTTTCATGGAAAGTGGTTGCCAAGCTTCCAAAAAACTACGAGTTGCGTGAAATCTCAGCAAACATTTTTTCACCCAATCTTGATGATTCTTTAGGTAATGTTCAGTACACCAAAACCACTTGACTCACCAAATTTCGTTCTTCTAGGTTAAACCGTTCGTTTGTAGTAACCGTTTACATTTTTAGGTTTCACTCTGTTTTCTCCTATAGGGATACATGTATTTGGAACTCTAAATGAAACACGGTTTGTGCTAGCTCTTTGAAACTTGACACAATAAAGCAGTTTCAAGTTTTATCTCTATGCTTTGTTTGCTGTTGATGTAGCCCTAAGCAGAGACTGGCGAAAATCACTTTCATGGAAAGGGGTTGCCAAGCTTCCAAAAAACTACGAGTTGCCTGAAATCTCAGCAAACATTTTCTCACCCAATCTTGATGATTTTTTCAGGTAATGATCAGTACACTAAGAACACTTGGCTCACCAAATTTCGTTCTTCTAGGTTAAACCGTTCGTTTGCAGTAACCGTTTTCATTTTTAGGTTTCACTCTGTTTTCTCCTATAGGGATACATGTATTTGGAACTCTAAATCAAACACGGTTTGTGCTAGCTCTTTGAAACTTGACACAATAAAGCAGTTTCAAGTTCTATCTCTATGCTTTGTTTGCTGTTGATGTAGCCCTAAGCAGAGACTGGCGAAAATCACTTTCATGTAAAGGGTTGCCAAGCTTCCAAAAAACTACGAGTTGCCTGAAATCTCAGCAAACATTTTTTCACCCAATCTTGATGATTCTTTCAGGTAATGATCAGTACACCAAAACCACTTGGCTCACCAAATTTCGTTCTTCTAGGTTAAACCGTTCGTTTGCAGTAACCGTTTTCATTTTTACGTTTCACTCTGTTTTCTCCTATAGGGATACATGTATTTGGAACTCTAAATCAAACACGGTTTGTGCTAGCTCTTTGAAACTTGACACAATAAAGCAGTTTCAAGTTGTATCTCTATGCTTTGTTTGCTGTTGATGTAGCCCTAAGCATAGACTGGCGAAAGTCACTTTCCTGGAAAGGGGTTGCCAAGCTTCCAAAAAACTACGAGTTGCCTGAAATCTCAGCAAACATTTTTTCACCCAATCTTGATGATTCTTTAGGTAATGTTCAGTACACCAAAAACCCTTGGCTCACCAAATTTCCTTCTTCTAGGTTAAACCGTTCGTTTGCAGTAACCGTTTTCATTTGTAGGTTTCACTCTGTTTTCTCCTATAGGGATACATGTATTTGGAACTCTAAATCAAACACGGTTTGTGCTAGCTCTTTGAAACTTGACACAATAAAGCAGTTTCAAGTTCTATTTCTATGCTTTATTTGGTGTTGATGTAGACCTAAGCAGAGACTGGCGAAAATCACTTTCATGGAAAGGGGTTGCCAAGCTTCCAAAAAACTATGAGTTGCCTGAAATCTCAGCAAATATTTTTTCACCCAATCTTGATGATTCTTTCAGGTAATGATCAGTACACCTAAACCACTTGGCTCACCAAATTTCGTTCTTCTAGGTTAAACCGTTCGTTTGCAGTAACCGTTTTCATTTTTAGGTTTCACTCTGTTTTCTCCTATAGGGATACATGTATTTCGAACTCTAAATCAAACACGGTTTCTGCTTGCTTTTTGAAACTTGACACAATAAAGCAGTTTCAAGTTCTATCTCTATACTTTTTTTGCTGTTGATGTAGCCCTCAGCAGAGACTGGCGAAAATCACTTTCATGGAAATGGGTTGCCAAGCTTCCAAAAAACTACGAGTTGCCTGAAATCTCAGCAAACATTTTTTCACCCAATCTTGATGATTCTTTCAGGTAATGATCAGTACACCAAAACCACTTGGCTCACCAAATTTCGTTCTTGTAGGTTAAACCGTTCGTTTGCAGTAACCGTTTTCATTTTTAGGTTTCACTCTGTTTCTTAAATAGGGATACATGTATTTGGAACTCTAAATCAAACACGGTTTCTGCTTGCTTTTTGAAACTTGACACAATAAAGCAGTTTCAAGTTCTATCTCTATGCTTTGTTTGCTGTTGATGTAGCCCTAAACATAGACTGGCGAAAGTCACTTTCATGGAAAGTAGTTGCCAAGCTTCCAAAAAACTACGAGTTGCCTGAAATCTCAGCAAACATTTTTTCACCCAATCTTGATGATTATTTAGGTAATGTTCAGTACACTAAAACCACTTGGCTCACCAAATTTCGTTCTTCTAGGTTAAACCGTTCCTTTGCAGTAACCTTTTTCATTTTTAGGTTTCACTCTGTTTTCTCCTATATGGATACATGTATTTGGAACTCTAAATCAAACACGGTTTGTGCTAGCTCTTTGAAATTTGACACAATAAAGCAGTTTCAAGTTCTATCTCTATGGTTTGTTTGCTGTTGATGTAGCCCTAAGCAGAGACTGGCGAAAATCACTTTCATGGAAAGGGGTTGCCAAGCTTCCAAAAAACTATGAGTTGCCTGAAATCTCAGCAAACATTTTTTCACCCAATCTTGATGATTCTTTCAGGTAATGATCAGTACACCAAAACCACTTGAATCACTAAATTTCGTTCTTCTAGGTTAAACCGTTCGTTTGCAGTAACCGTATTCATTTTGAGGTTTCACTCTGTTTTCTCCTATAGGGATACATGTATTTGGAACTCTAAATCAAACACGGTTTGTGCTAGCTCTTTGAAACTTGACACAATAAAGCAGTTTCAAGTTTTGTCTCTATGCTTTGTTTGCTGTTGATGTAGCCCTAAGCAGAGACTGGCGAAAATCCCTTTCATGGAAAGGGGTTGCCAAGCTTCCAAAAAACTACGAGTTGCCTGAAATCTCAGCAAACATTTTTTCACCCAATCTTGATGATTCTTTCAGGTAATGATCAGTACACCAAAACGACTTGGCTCACCAAATTTCGTTCTTCTAGGTTAAACCGTTCGTTTGCAGTAACCGTTTTCATTTTTAGGTTTCACTCTGTTTTCTCCTATAGGGATACATGTATTTGGAACTCTAAATCAAACAGGGTTTGTGCTAGCTCTTTGAAGCTTGACACAATAAAGCAGTTTCCAGTTCTCTCTCTATGGTTTGTTTGCTGTTGATGTAGCCCTAAGCGGAGACTGGTGAAAATCACTTTCATGGAAAGGGGTTGCCAAGCTTCCAAAAAACTACGAGTTGCCTGAAATCTCAGCAAACATTTTTTCACCCAATCTAGATGATTCTTTCAGGTAATGATCAGTACACCAAAACCACTTGGCTCACCAAATTTCGTTCTTCTAGGTTAAACCGTTCGTTTGCAGTAACCGTTTTCATTTTTAGGTTTCACTCTGTTTTCTCCTATAGGGATACATGTATTTGGAACTCTAAATCAAACACGGTTTGTGCTAGCTCTTTGAAACTTGACACAATAAAGCAGTTTCAAGTTCTATCTCTATGGTTTGTTTGCTGTTGATGTAGCCCTAAGGAGAGACTTGCGAAAATCACTTTCATGGAAAGGGGTTGCCAAGCTTCCAAAAAACTACGAGTTGCCTGAAATCTCAGCAAACATTTTTTCACCCAATCTTGATGTTTCTTTCAGGTAATGATCAGTACACCAAAACCACTTGAATCACTAAATTTCGTTCTTCTAGTTTAAACCGTTCGTTTGCAATAACCGTTTTCATTTTTAGGTTTCACTCTGTTTTCTCCTATAGGGATACATGTATTTGGAACTCTAAATCAAACACGGTTTGTGCTAGCTCTTTGAAACTTGACACAATAAAGCAGTTTCAAGTTCTATCTCTATGCTTTGTTTGCTGTTGATGTAGCCCTAAGCAGAGACTGGCGAAAATCACTTTCATAGAAAGGGGTTGCCAAGCTTCCAAAAAACTACGAGTTGCCTGAAATCTCAGCAAACATTTTTTCACCCAATCTTGATGATTCTTTCAGGTAATGATCAGTACACCAAAACCACTTGGGTCACCAAATTTCGTTCTTCTAGGTTAAACCGATCGTTTGCAGTAACCGTTTTCATTTTTAGGTTTCACTCTGTTTTCTCCTATAGGGATACATGTATTTGGAACTCTAAATCAAACACGGTTTGTGCTAGCTCTTTGAAACTTGACACAATAAAGCAGTTTCAAGTTCTATCTCTATGCTTTGTTTGCTGTTGATGTAGCCCTAAGCAGAGACTGGCGAAAATCACTTTCATAGAAAGGGGTTGCCAAGCTTCCAAAAAACTACGAGTTGCCTGAAATCTCAGCAAACATTTTTTCACCCAATCTTGATGATTCTTTCAGGTAATGATCAGTACACCAAAACCACTTGGGTCACCAAATTTCGTTCTTCTAGGTTAAACCGTTGGTTTTCAGTAACCGTTTTCATTTTTAGGTTTCACTCTGTTTTCTCCTATAGGGATACATGTATTTGGAACTCTAAATCAAACACGGTTTGTGCTAGCTCTTTGAAACTTGACACAATAAAGCAGTTTCAAGTTCTATCTCTATGCTTTGTTTGCTGTTGATGTAGCCCTAAGCAGAGACTGGCGAAAATCACTTTCATGGAAAGGGGTTGCCAAGCTTCCAAAAACTACGAGTTGCCTGAAATCTGAGCAAACATTTTTTCACCCAATCTTGATGATTCTTTCATGTAATGATCAGTACACCTAAACCACTTGGCTCACCAAATTTCGTTCTTCTAGGTTAAACCATTCGTTTGCAGTAACCGTTTTCATTTTTAGGTTTCACTCTGTTTTCACCAATAGGGATACATGTATTTGGAACTCTAAATCAAACACGGTTTGTGCTAGCTCTTTGAAACTTGACACAATAAAGCAGTTTCAAGTTCTGTCTCTATGGTTCATTTGCTGTTGATGTAGCCCTAAGCAGAGACTGGTGAAAATCACTTTCATGGAAAGGGGTTGCCAAGCTTCCAAAAAACTACGAGTTTCCTGAAATCTCAGCAAACATTTTTTCACCCAATCTTGATGATTCTTTCAGGTAATGATCAGTACACCAAAACCACTTGGCTCACCAAATTTCGTTCTTCTAGGTTAAACCGTTCGTTTGCAGTAACCGTTTTCATTTTTAGGTTTCACTCTGTTTTCTCCTATAGGGATACATGTATTTGGAACTCTAAATCAAACAGGGTTTGTGCTAGCTCTTTGAAGCTTGACACAATAAAGCAGTTTCCAGTTCTCTCTCTATGGTTTGTTTGCTGTTGATGTAGCCCTAAGCAGAGACTGGTGAAAATCACTTTCATGGAAAGGGGTTGCCAAGCTTCCAAAAAACTACGAGTTTCCTGAAATCTCAGCAAACATTTTTTCACCCAATCTAGATGATTCTTTCAGGTAATGATCAGTACACCAAAACCACTTGGCTCACCAAATTTCGTTCTTCTAGGTTGAACCGTTCGTTTGCAGTAACCGTTTTCATTTTTAGGTTTCACTCTGTTTTCTCCTATAGGGATACATGTATTTGGAACTCTAACTCAAACACGGTTTGTGCTAGCTCTTTGAAACTTGACACAATAAAGCAGTTTCAAGTTCTATCTCTATGGTTTGTTTGCTGTTGATGTAGCCCTAAGGAGAGACTGGCAAAAATCACTTTCATGGAAAGGGGTTGCCAAGCTTACAAAAAACTACGAGTTGCCTGAAATCTCAGCAAACATTTTTTCACCCAATCTTGATGTTTCTTTCAGGTAATGATCAGTACACCAAAACCACTTGGCTCACCAAATTTCGTTATTCTAGGTTAAACCGTTCGTTTGCAATAACCGTTTTCATTTTTAGGTTTCACTCTGTTTTCTCCTATAGGGATACATGTATTTGGAACTCTAAATGAAACACGGTTTGTGCTAGCTCTTTGAAACTTGACACAATAAAGCAGTTTCAAGTTGTATCTCTATGCTTTGTTTGCTGTTGATGTAGCCCTAAGCATAGACTGGCGAATGTCACTTTCATGGAAAGTGGTTGCCAAGCTTCCAAAAAACTACGAGTTGCCTGAAATCTCAGCAAACATTTTTTCACCCAATCTTGATGATTCTTTAGGTAATGTTCAGTACACCAAAACCACTTGGCTCACCAAATTTCGTTCTTCTAGGTTAAACCGTTCGTTTGCAGTAACCGTTTTCATTTTTAGTTTTCCCTCTGTGTTCTCCAATAGGGATACATATATTTTTAACTCTAAATCAAACACGGTTTGTGCTAGCTCTTTGAAACTTGACACAATAAAGCAGTTTCAAGTTCTATCTCTATGCTTTGTTTGCTGTTGATGTAGCCCTAAGCAGAGACTGGCGAAAATCACTTTCATGGAAAGGGGTTGCCAAGCTTCCAAATAACTACGAGTTTTCTGAAATCTCAGCAAACATTTTTTCAACCAATCTTGATGATTCTTTCAGGTAATGATCAGTACACCAAAACCACTTGGCTCACCAAATTTCGTTCTTCTTGGTTAACCGTTCGTTTGCAGTAACCGTTTTCATTTTTAGGTTTCACTCTGTTTTCTCCTATAGGGATACATGTATTTGGAACTCTAAATCAAACACGGATTGTGCTAGCTCTTTGAAACTTGACACAGTAAAGCAGTTTCAAGTTCTATCTCTATGCTTTGTTTGCTGTTGATGTAGCCCTAAGCAGAGACTGGCGAAAATCACTTTCGTGGAAATGGGTTGCCAAGCTTCCAAAAAACTAGGAGTTGACTAAAATCTCAGCAAACATTTTGTCACCCAATCTTGATGATTCTTTCAGGTAATGATCAGTACACCAAAACCACTTGGCTCACCAAATTTCGTTCTTCTAGGTTAAACCGTTCGTTTGCAGTAACCGTTTTCATTTTTAGGTTTCACTCTGTTTTCTAAAATAGGTATACATGTATTTGGAACTCTAAATCAAACACGGTTTGTGCTAGCTCTTTGAAACTTGACACAATAAAGCAGTTTCAAGTTCTATCTCTATGCTTTGTTTGCTGTTGATGTAGCCCTAAGCAGAGACTGGCGAAAATCACTTTCATGGAAAGGGTTTGCCAAGCTTCCAAAAAACTACGAGTTGCCTGAAATCTCAGCAAACATTTTTTCACCCAATCTTGATGATTCTTTCAGGTAATGATCAGTACACCAAAACCACTTGGCTCACCAAATTTCGTTCTTCTCGGTTAAACCGTTGGTTTTCAGTAACCGTTTTCATTTTTAGGTTTCACTCTGTTTTCTCCTATAGGGATACATGTATTTGGAACTCTAAATCAAACACGGTTTGTACTAGCTCTTTGAAACTTGACACAATAAAGCAGTTACAAGTTCTATCTCTATGCTTTATTTGGTGTTGATGTAGCCCTAAGCAGAGACTGGCGAAAATCACTTTCATGGAAAGGGGTTGCCAAGCTTCCAAAAACTACGAGTTGCCTGAAATCTGAGCAAACATTTTTTCACCCAATCTTGATGATTCTTTCATGTATGATCAGTACACCTAAACCACTTGGCTCACCAAATTTCGTTCTTCTAGGTTAAACCATTCGTTTGCAGTAACCGTTTTCATTTTTAGGTTTCACTCTGTTTTCTCCTATAGGGATACATGTATTTGGAACTCTAAATCAAACACGGTTTGTGCTAGCTCTATGAAACTTGACACAATAAAGCAGTTTCAAGTTCTGTCTCTATGGTTCATTTGCTGTTGATGTAGCCCTAAGCAGAGACTGGTGAAAATCACTTTCATGGAAAGGGGTTGCCAAGCTTCCAAAAAACTACGAGTTTCCTGAAATCTCAGCAAACATTTTTTCACCCAATCTTGATGATTCTTTCAGGTAATGATCAGTACACCAAAACCACCTGGCTCACTAAATTTCGTTCTTCTAGGTTAAACCGTTCGTTTGCAGTAACCGTTTTCATTTTTAGGTTTCACTCTGTTTTCTCCTATAGGGATACATGTATTTGGAACACTAAATCAAACACGGTTTGTGCTAGCTCTTTGAAACTTGACACAGTAAAGCAGTTTCAAGTTCTATCTCTATGCTTTGTTTGTTGTTGATGTAGCCCTAAGCAGAGACTGGCGAAAATCACTTTTGTGGAAAGGGGTTGCCAAGCTTCCAAAAAACTACGAGTTGACTGAAATCTCAGCAAACATTTTTTCACCCAATCTTGATGATTCTTTCAGGTAATGATCAGTACACCAAAACCACTTGGCTCACCAAATTTCGTTATTCTAGGTTAAACCGTTCGTTTGCAGTAACCGTTTTCATTTTTAGGTTTCACTCTGTTTTCTCCTATAGGGATACATGTATTTGGAACTCTAAATCAAACACGGTTTGTGCTAGCTCTTTGAATCTTGACACAATAAAGCAGTTTCAAGTTCTATCTCTATGCTTTGTTTGCTGTTGATGTAGCCCTAAGCAGAGACTGGCGAAAATCACTTTCATGGAAAGGGGTTGCCAAGCTTCCAAAAAACTACGAGTTGCCTGAAATCTCAGCAAACATTTTTTCACCCAATCTTGATGATTCTTTCAGGTAATGATCAGTACACCAAAACCACTTGGCTCACCAAATTTCGTTCTTCTAGGTTAAACCGTTGGTTTGCAGTAACCGTTTTCATTTTTAGGTTTCACTCTGTTTTCTCCTATAGGGATACATGTATTTGGAACTCTAAATCAAACACGGTTTGTACTAGCTCTTTGAAACTTGACACAATAAAGCAGTTACAAGTTCTATCTCTATGCTTTATTTGGTGTTGATGTAGCCCTAAGCAGAGACTGGCGAAAATCACTTTCATGGAAAGGGGTTGCCAAGCTTCCAAAAAACTACGAGTTGCCTGAAATCTGAGCAAACATTTTTTCACCCAATCTTGATGATTCTTTCATGTAATGATCAGTACACCTAAACCACTTGGCTCACCAAATTTCGTTCTTCTAGGTTAAACCGTTCGTTTGCAGTAACCGTTTTCATTTTTAGGTTTCACTCTGTTTTCTCCTATAGGGATACATGTATTTCGAACTCTAAATCAAACACGGTTTCTGCTTGCTTTTTGAAACTTGACACAATAAAGCAGTTTCAAGTTCTATCTCTATGTTTTGTTTGCTGTTGATGTAGCCCTCAGCAGAGACTGGCGAAAATGACTTAAATGGAAATGGGTTGCCAAGCTTCCAAAAAACTAGGAGTTGCCTGAAATCTCAGCAAATATTTTTTCACCCAATCTTGATGATTCTTTCAGGTAATGATCAGTACACCAAAACCACTTGAATCACTAAATTTCGTTCTTCTAGTTTAAACCGTTCGTTTGCAATAACCGTTTTCATTTTTAGGTTTCACTCTGTTTTCTCCTATAGGGATACATGTATTTGGAACTCTAAATCAAACACGGTTTGTGCTAGCTCTTTGAATCTTGACACAATAAAGCAGTTTCAAGTTCTATCTCTACGCTTTGTTTGCTGTTGATGTATCCCTAAGCAGAGACTGGCGAAAATCACTTTCATGGAAAGGGTTGCCAAGCTTCCAAAAAACTACGAGTTGCCTGCAATCTCAGCAAACATTTTTTCACCCAATCTTGATGATTCTTTCAGGTAATGATCAGTACACCAAAACCACTTGGCTCACCAAATTTCGTTCTTCTAGGTTAAACCGTTCGTTTGCAGTAACCGTTTTCATTTTTAGGTTTCACTCTGTTTTCTCCTATAGGGATACATGTATTTGGAACTCTAAATCAAACACGGTTTGTGCTAGCTCTTTAAAACTTGACACAATAAAGCAGTTTCAAGTTCTGTCTCTATGGTTCATTTGCTGTTGATGTAGCCCTAAGCAGAGACTGGCGAAAATCACTTTCATGGAAAGGGGTTGCCAAGCTTCCAAAAAACTACGAGTTTCCTGAAATCTGAGCAAACATTTTTTCACCCAATCTTGATGATTCTTTCAGGTAATGATCAGTACACCTAAACCACTTGGCTCACCAAATTTCGTTCTTCTAGGTTAAACCGTTCGTTTGCAGTAACCGTTTTCATTTTTAGGTTTCACTCTGTTTTCTCCTATAGGGATACATGTATTTGGACCTCTAAATCAAACACGATTTGTGCTAGCTCTTTGAAACTTGACACAATAAAGCAGTTTCAAGTTCTATCTCTATGCTTTGTTTGCTGTTGATGTAGCCCTAAGCAGAGACTGGCGAAAATCACTTTCATGAAAAGGGGTTGCCAAGCTTCCAAAAAACAACGAGTTGCCTGCAATCTCAGCAAACATTTTCTCACCCAAACTTGATGATTCTTTCAGGTAATGATCAGTACACCAAAACAACTTGGCTCACCAAATTTCGTTCTTCTAGGTGAAACCGTTCGTTTGCAGTAACCGTTTTCATTTTTAGGTTTCACTCTGTTTTCTCCTATAGGGATACATGTATTTGGAACTCTAAATCAAACAGGGTTTGTGCTAGCTCTTTGAAGCTTGACACAATAAAGCAGTTTCCAGTTCTATCTCTATGCTTTGTTTGCTGTTGATGTAGCCCTAAGCAGAGACTGGTGAAAATCACTTTCATGGAAAGGGGTTGCCAAGCTTCCAAAAAACTACGAGTTGCCTGAAATCTCAGCAAACATTTTTTCACCCAATCTAGATGATTCTTTCAGGTAATGATCAGTACACCAAAACCACTTGGCTCACCAAATTTCGTTCTTCTAGGTTAAACCGTTCGTTTGCAGTAACCGTTTTCATTTTTAGGTTTCACTCTGTTTTCTCCTATAGGGATACATGTATTTGGAACTCTAAATCAAACACGGTTTGTGCTAGCTCTTTGAAACTTGACACAATAAAGCAGTTTCAAGTTCTATCTCTATGGTTTGTTTGCTGTTGATGTAGCCCTAAGGAGAGACTTGCGAAAATCACTTTCATGGAAAGGGGTTGCCAAGCTTCCAAAAAACTACGAGTTGCCTGAAATCTCAGCAAACATTTTTTCACCCAATCTTGATGTTTCTTTCAGGTAATGATCAGTACACCAAAACCACTTGAATCACTAAATTTCGTTCTTCTAGTTTAAACCGTTCGTTTGCAATAACCGTTTTCATTTTTAGGTTTCACTCTGTTTTCTCCTATAGGGATACATGTATTTGGAACTCTAAATCAAACACGGTTTGTGCTAGCTCTTTGAAACTTGACACAATAAAGCAGTTTCAAGTTCTATCTCTATGCTTTGTTTGCTGTTGATGTAGCCCTAAGCAGAGACTGGCGAAAATCACTTTCATGGAAAGGGGTTGCCAAGCTTCCAAATAACTACGAGTTTTCTGAAATCTCAGCAAACATTTTTTCACCCAATCTTGATGATTCTTTCAGGTAATGATCAGTACACCAAAACCACTTGGCTCACCAAATTTCGTTCTTCTAGGTTAAACCGTTCGTTTGCAGTAACCGTTTTCATTTTTAGGTTTCACTCTGTTTTCTCCTATAGGGATACATGTATTTGGAACTCTAAATCAAACACGGTTTGTGCTAGCTCTTTGAAACTTGACACAGTAAAGCAGTTTCAAGTTCTATCTCTATGCTTTGTTTGCTGTTGATGTAGCCCTAAGCAGAGACTGGCGAAAATCACTTTCGTGGAAAGGGGTTGCCAAGCTTCCAAAAAACTACGAGTTGACTGAAATCTCAGCAAACATTTTTTCACCCAATCTTGATGATTCTTTCAGGTAATGATCAGTACACCAAAACCACTTGGCTCACCAAATTTCGTTCTTCTAGGTTAAACCGTTCGTTTGCAGTAACCGTTTTCATTTTTAGGTTTCACTCTGTTTTCTCCTATAGGGATACATGTATTTGGAACTCTAAATCAAACACGGTTTGTGCTAGCTCTTTGAAACTTGACACAATAAAGCAGTTTCAAGTTCTATCTCTATGGTTTGTTTGCTGTTGATGTAGCCCTAAGGAGAGACTTGCGAAAATCACTTTCATGGAAAGGGGTTGCCAAGCTTCCAAAAAACTACGAGTTGCCTGAAATCTCAGCAAACATTTTTTCACCCAATCTTGATGTTTCTTTCAGGTAATGATCAGTACACCAAAACCACTTGAATCACTAAATTTCGTTCTTCTAGTTTAAACCGTTCGTTTGCAATAACCGTTTTCATTTTTAGGTTTCACTCTGTTTTCTCCTATAGGGATACATGTATTTGGAACTCTAAATCAAACACGGTTTGTGCTAGCTCTTTGAAACTTGACACAATAAAGCAGTTTCAAGTTCTATCTCTATGCTTTGTTTGCTGTTGATGTAGCCCTAAGCAGAGACTGGCGAAAATCACTTTCATGGAAAGGGGTTGCCAAGCTTCCAAATAACTACGAGTTTTCTGAAATCTCAGCAAACATTTTTTCACCCAATCTTGATGATTCTTTCAGGTAATGATCAGTACACCAAAACCACTTGGCTCACCAAATTTCGTTCTTCTAGGTTAAACCGTTCGTTTGCAGTAACCGTTTTCATTTTTAGGTTTCACTCTGTTTTCTCCTATAGGGATACATGTATTTGGAACTCTAAATCAAACACGGTTTGTGCTAGCTCTTTGAAACTTGACACAGTAAAGCAGTTTCAAGTTCTATCTCTATGCTTTGTTTGCTGTTGATGTAGCCCTAAGCAGAGACTGGCGAAAATCACTTTCGTGGAAAGGGGTTGCCAAGCTTCCAAAAAACTACGAGTTGACTGAAATCTCAGCAAACATTTTTTCACCCAATCTTGATGATTCTTTCAGGTAATGATCAGTACACCAAAACCACTTGGCTCACCAAATTTCGTTCTTCTAGGTTAAACCGTTCGTTTGCAGTAACCGTTTTCATTTTTAGGTTTCACTCTGTTTTCTCCTATAGGGATACATGTATTTGGAACTCTAAATCAAACACGGTTTGTGCTAGCTCTTTGAAACTTGACACAATAAAGCAGTTTCAAGTTCTATCTCTATGCTTTGTTTGCTGTTGATGTAGCCCTAAGCAGAGACTGGCGAAAATCACTTTCATAGAAAGGGGTTGCCAAGCTTCCAAAAAACTACGAGTTGCCTGAAATCTCAGCAAACATTTTTTCACCCAATCTTGATGATTCTTTCAGGTAATGATCAGTACACCAAAACCACTTGGGTCACCAAATTTCGTTCTTCTAGGTTAAACCGTTGGTTTTCAGTAACCGTTTTCATTTTTAGGTTTCACTCTGTTTTCTCCTATAGTGATACATGTATTTGGAACTCTAAATCAAACACGGTTTGTGCTAGCTCTTTGAAACTTGACACAATAAAGCAGTTTCAAGTTCTATCTCTATGCTTTGTTTGCTGTTGATGTAGCCCTAAGCAGAGACTGGCGAAAATCACTTTCATGGAAAGGGGTTGCCAAGCTTCCAAAAACTACGAGTTGCCTGAAATCTGAGCAAACATTTTTTCACCCAATCTTGATGATTCTTTCATGTAATGATCAGTACACCTAAACCACTTGGCTCACCAAATTTCGTTCTTCTAGGTTAAACCATTCGTTTGCAGTAACCGTTTTCATTTTTAGGTTTCACTCTGTTTTCACCAATAGGGATACATGTATTTGGAACTCTAAATCAAACACGGTTTGTGCTAGCTCTTTGAAACTTGACACAATAAAGCAGTTTCAAGTTCTGTCTCTATGGTTCATTTGCTGTTGATGTAGCCCTAAGCAGAGACTGGTGAAAATCACTTTCATGGAAAGGGGTTGCCAAGCTTCCAAAAAACTACGAGTTTCCTGAAATCTCAGCAAACATTTTTTCACCCAATCTTGATGATTCTTTCAGGTAATGATCAGTACACCAAAACCACTTGGCTCACCAAATTTCGTTCTTCTAGGTTAAACCGTTCGTTTGCAGTAACCGTTTTCATTTTTAGGTTTCACTCTGTTTTCTCCTATAGGGATACATGTATTTAGAACTCTAAATCAAACAGGGTTTGTGCTAGCTCTTTGAAGCTTGACACAATAAAGCAGTTTCCAGTTCTCTCTCTATGGTTTGTTTGCTGTTGATGTAGCCCTAAGCAGAGACTGGTGAAAATCACTTTCATGGAAAGGGGTTGCCAAGCTTCCAAAAAACTACGAGTTGCCTGAAATCTCAGCAAACATTTTTTCACCCAATCTTGATGATTCTTTAGGTAATGTTCAGTACACCAAAACCACTTGGCTCACCAAATTTCGTTCTTCTAGGTTAAACCGTTCGTTTGCAGTAACCGTTTTCATTTTTAGGTTTCCCTCTGTGTTCTCCAATAGGGATACATATATTTTTAACTCTAAATCAAACACGGTTTGTGCTAGCTCTTTGAAACTTGACACAATAAAGCAGTTTCAAGTTCTATCTCTATGCTTTGTTTGCTGTTGATGTAGCCCTAAGCAGAGACTGGCGAAAATCACTTTCATGGAAAGGGGTTGCCAAGCTTCCAAATAACTACGAGTTTTCTGAATCTCAGCAAACATTTTTTCAACCAATCTTGATGATTCTTTCAGGTAATGATCAGTACACCAAAACCACTTGGCTCACCAAATTTCGTTCTTCTTGGTTAACCGTTCGTTTGCAGTAACCGTTTTCATTTTTAGGTTTCACTCTGTTTTCTCCTATAGGGATACATGTTATTTGGAACTCTAAATCAAACACGGATTGTGCTAGCTCTTTGAAACTTGACACAGTAAAGCAGTTTCAAGTTCTATCTCTATGCTTTGTTTGCTGTTGATGTAGCCCTAAGCAGAGACTGGCGAAAATCACTTTCGTGGAAATGGGTTGCCAAGCTTCCAAAAACTACGAGTTGACTGAAATCTCAGCAAACATTTGGTCACCCAATCTTGATGATTCTTTCAGGTAATGATCAGTACACCAAACCACTTGGCTCACCAAATTTCGTTCTTCTAGGTTAAACCGTTCGTTTGCAGTAAACGTTTTCATTTTTAGGTTTCACCCTGTTTTCTAAAATAGGTATACATGTATTTGGAACTCTAAATCAAACACGGTTTGTGCTAGCTCTTTGAAACTTGACACAATAAAGCAGTTTCAAGTTCTATCTCTATGCTTTGTTTGCTGTTGATGTAGCCCTAAGCAGAGACTGGCGAAAATCACTTTCATGGAAAGGGTTTGCCAAGCTTCCAAAAAACTACGAGTTGCCTGAAATCTCAGCAAACATTTTTTCACCCAATCTTGATGATTCTTTCAGGTAATGATCAGTACACCAAAACCACTTGGCTCACCAAATTTCGTTCTTCTCGGTTAAACCGTTGGTTTTCAGTAACCGTTTTCATTTTTAGGTTTCACTCTGTTTTCTCCTATAGGGATACATGTATTTGGAACTCTAAATCAAACACGGTTTGTACTAGCTCTTTGAAACTTGACACAATAAAGCAGTTACAAGTTCTATCTCTATGCTTTATTTGGTGTTGATGTAGCCCTAAGCAGAGACTGGCGAAAATCACTTTCATGGGAAAGGGGTTGCCAAGCTTCCAAAAACTACGAGTTGCCTGAAATCTGAGCAAACATTTTTTCACCCAATCTTGGTGATTCTTTCATGTATGATCAGTACACCTAAACCACTGGCTCACCAAATTTCGTTCTTCTAGGTTAAACCATTCGTTTGCAGTAACCGTTTTCATTTTTAGGTTTCACTCTGTTTTCTCCTATAGGGATACATGTATTTGGAACTCTAAATCAAACACGGTTTGTGCTAGCTCTTTGAAACTTGACACAATAAAGCAGTTTCAAGTTCTGTCTCTATGGTTCATTTGCTGTTGATGTAGCCCTAAGCAGAGACTGGTGAAAATCACTTTCATGGAAAGGGGTTGCCAAGCTTCCAAAAACTACGAGTTTCCTGAAATCTCAGCAAACATTTTTTCACCAAACATTTTTTCACCCAATCTTGATGATTCTTTCAGGTAATGATCAGTACACCAAAACCACCTGGCTCACTAAATTTCGTTCTTCTAGGTTAAACCGTTCGTTTGCAGTAACCGTTTTCATTTTTAGGTTTCACTCTGTTTTCTCCTATAGGGATACATGTATTTGGAACTCTAAATCAAACACGGTTTGTGCTAGCTCTTTGAAACTTGACACAGTAAAGCAGTTTCAAGTTCTATCTCTATGCTTTGTTTGTTGTTGATGTAGCCCTAAGCAGAGACTGGCGAAAATCACTTTTGTGGAAAGGGGTTGCCAAGCTTCCAAAAAACTACGAGTTGACTGAAATCTCAGCAAACATTTTTTCACCCAATCTTGATGATTCTTTCAGGTAAAAACCACTTGGCTCACCAAATTTCGTTATTCTAGGTTAAACCGTTCGTTTGCAGTAACCGTTTTCATTTTTAGGTTTCACTCTGTTTTCTCCTATAGGGATACATGTATTTGGAACTCTAAATCAAACACGGTTTGTGCTAGCTCTTTGAAACTTGACACAATAAAGCAGTTTCAAGTTCTATCTCTATGCTTTGTTTGCTGTTGATGTAGCCCTAAGCAGAGACTGGCGAAAATCACTTTCATGGAAAGGGGTTGCCAAGCTTCCAAAAAACTAGGAGTTGCCTGAAATCTCAGCAAACATTTTTTCACCCAATCTTGATGATTCTTTCAGGTAATGATCAGTACACCAAAACCACTTGGCTCACCAAATTTCGTTCTTCTAGGTTAAACCGTTGGTTTGCAGTAACCGTTTTCATTTTTAGGTTTCACTCTGTTTTCTCCTATAGGGATACATGTATTTCGAACTCTAAATCAAACACGGTTTCTGCTTGCTTTTTGAAACTTGACACAATAAAGCAGTTTCAAGTTCTATCTCTATGTTTTGTTTGCTGTTGATGTAGCCCTCAGCAGAGACTGGCGAAAATCACTTTCATGGAAATGGGTTGCCAAGCTTCCAAAAAACTAGGAGTTGCCTGAAATCTCAGCAAATATTTTTTCACCCAATCTTGATGATTCTTTCAGGTAATGATCAGTACACCAAAACCACTTGAATCACTAAATTTCGTTCTTCTAGTTTAAACCGTTCGTTTGCAATAACCGTTTTCATTTTAGGTTTCACTCTGTTTTCTCCAATAGGGATACATGTATTTGGAACTCTAAATCAAACACGGTTTGTGCTAGCTCTTTGAATCTTGACACAATAAAGCAGTTTCAAGTTCTATCTCTACGCTTTGTTTGCTGTTGATGTATCCCTAAGCAGAGACTGGCGAAAATCACTTTCATGGAAAGGGTTGCCAAGCTTCCAAAAAACTACGAGTTGCCTGCAATCTCAGCAAACATTTTTTCACCCAATCTTGATGATTCTTTCAGGTAATGATCAGTACACCAAAACCACTTGGCTCACCAAATTTCGTTCTTCTAGGTTAAACCGTTCGTTTGCAGTAACCGTTTTCATTTTTAGGTTTCACTCTGTTTTCTCCTATAGGGATACATGTATTTGGAACTCTAAATCAAACACGGTTTGTGCTAGCTCTTTAAAACTTGACACAATAAAGCAGTTTCAAGTTCTGTCTCTATGGTTCATTTGCTGTTGATGTAGCCCTAAGCAGAGACTGGCGAAAATCACTTTCATGGAAAGGGGTTGCCAAGCTTCCAAAAAACTACGAGTTTCCTGAAATCTGAGCAAACATTTTTTCACCCAATCTTGATGATTCTTTCAGGTAATGATCAGTACACCTAAACCACTTGGCTCACCAAATTTCGTTCTTCTAGGTTAAACCGTTCGTTTGCAGTAACCGTTTTCATTTTTAGGTTTCACTCTGTTTTCTCCTATAGGGATACATGTATTTGGACCTCTAAATCAAACACGATTTGTGCTAGCTCTTTGAAACTTGACACAATAAAGCAGTTTCAAGTTCTATCTCTATGCTTTGTTTGCTGTTGATGTAGCCCTAAGCAGAGACTGGCGAAAATCACTTTCATGAAAAGGGGTTGCCAAGCTTCCAAAAAACAACGAGTTGCCTGCAATCTCAGCAAACATGTTCTCACCCAAACTTGATGATTCTTTCAGGTAATGATCAGTACACCAAAACGACTTGGCTCACCAAATTTCGTTCTTCTAGGTTAAACCGTTCGTTTGCAGTAACCGTTTTCATTTTTAGGTTTCCCTCTGTGTTCTCCAATAGGGATACATATATTTTTAACTCTAAATCAAACACGGTTTTTGCTAGCTCTTTGAAACTTGACACAATAAAGCAGTTTCAAGTTCTATCTCTATGCTTTGTTTGCTGTTGATGTAGCCCTAAGCAGAGACTGGCGAAAATCACTTTCATGGAAAGGGGTTGCCAAGCTTCCAAATAACTACGAGTTTTCTGAAATCTCAGCAAACATTTTTTCAACCAATCTTGATGATTCTTTCAGGTAATGATCAGTACACCAAAACCACTTGGCTCACCAAATTTCGTTCTTCTTGGTTAACCGTTCGTTTGCAGTAACCGTTTTCATTTTTAGGTTTCACTCTGTTTTCTCCTATAGGGATACATGTATTTGGAACTCTAAATCAAACACGGATTGTGCTAGCTCTTTGAAACTTGACACAGTAAAGCAGTTTCAAGTTCTATCTCTATGCTTTGTTTGCTGTTGATGTAGCCCTAAGCAGAGACTGGCGAAAATCACTTTCGTGGAAATGGGTTGCCAAGCTTCCAAAAAACTACGAGTTGACTGAAATCTCAGCAAACATTTGGTCACCCAATCTTGATGATTCTTTCAGGTAATGATCAGTACACCAAAACCACTTGGCTCACCAAATTTCGTTCTTCTAGGTTAAACCGTTCGTTTGCAGTAACCGTTTTCATTTTTAGGTTTCACTCTGTTTTCTAAAATAGGTATACATGTATTTGGAACTCTAAATCAAACACGGTTTGTGCTAGCTCTTTGAAACTTGACACAATAAAGCAGTTTCAAGTTCTATCTCTATGCTTTGTTTGCTGTTGATGTAGCCCTAAGCAGAGACTGGCGAAAATCACTTTCATGGAAAGGGTTTGCCAAGCTTCCAAAAAACTACGAGTTGCCTGAAATCTCAGCAAACATTTTTTCACCCAATCTTGATGATTCTTTCAGGTAATGATCAGTACACCAAAACCACTTGGCTCACCAAATTTCGTTCTTCTCGGTTAAACCGTTGGTTTTCAGTAACCGTTTTCATTTTTAGGTTTCACTCTGTTTTCTCCTATAGGGATACATGTATTTGGAACTCTAAATCAAACACGGTTTGTACTAGCTCTTTGAAACTTGACACAATAAAGCAGTTACAAGTTCTATCTCTATGCTTTATTTGGTGTTGATGTAGCCCTAAGCAGAGACTGGCGAAAATCACTTTCATGGAAAGGGGTTGCCAAGCTTCCAAAAACTACGAGTTGCCTGAAATCTGAGCAAACATTTTTTCACCCAATCTTGATGATTCTTTCATGTATGATCAGTACACCTAAACCACTGGCTCACCAAATTTCGTTCTTCTAGGTTAAACCATTCGTTTGCAGTAACCGTTTTCATTTTAGGTTTCACTCTGTTTTCTCCTATAGGGATACATGTATTTGGAACTCTAAATCAAACACGGTTTTGTGCTAGCTCTTTGAAACTTGACACAATAAAGCAGTTTCAAGTTCTGTCTCTATGGTTCATTTGCTGTTGATGTAGCCCTAAGCAGAGACTGGTGAAAATCACTTTCATGGAAAGGGGTTGCCAAGCTTCCAAAAAACTACGAGTTTCCTGAAATCTCAGCAAACATTTTTTCACCCAATCTTGATGATTCTTTCAGGTAATGATCAGTACACCAAAACCACCTGGCTCACTAAATTTCGTTCTTCTAGGTTAAACCGTTCGTTTGCAGTAACCGTTTTCATTTTTAGGTTTCACTCTGTTTTCTCCTATAGGGATACATGTATTTGGAACTCTAAATCAAACACGGTTTGTGCTAGCTCTTTGAAACTTGACACAGTAAAGCAGTTTCAAGTTCTATCTCTATGCTTTGTTTGTTGTTGATGTAGCCCTAAGCAGAGACTGGCGAAAATCACTTTTGTGGAAAGGGGTTGCCAAGCTTCCAAAAAACTACGAGTTGACTGAAATCTCAGCAAACATTTTTTCACCCAATCTTGATGATTCTTTCAGGTAATGATCAGTACACCAAAACCACTTGGCTCACCAAATTTCGTTATTCTAGGTTAAACCGTTCGTTTGCAGTAACCGTTTTCATTTTTAGGTTTCACTCTGTTTTCTCCTATAGGGATACATGTATTTGGAACTCTAAATCAAACACGGTTTGTGCTAGCTCTTTGAAACTTGACACAATAAAGCAGTTTCAAGTTCTATCTCTATGCTTTGTTTGCTGTTGATGTAGCCCTAAGCAGAGACTGGCGAAAATCACTTTCATGGAAAGGGGTTGCCAAGCTTCCAAAAAACTAGGAGTTGCCTGAAATCTCAGCAAACATTTTTTCACCCAATCTTGATGATTCTTTCAGGTAATGATCAGTACACCAAAACCACTTGGCTCACCAAATTTCGTTCTTCTAGGTTAAACCGTTGGTTTGCAGTAACCGTTTTCATTTTTAGGTTTCACTCTGTTTTCTCCTATAGGGATACATGTATTTGGAACTCTAAATCAAACACGGTTTGTACTAGCTCTTTGAAACTTGACACAATAAAGCAGTTACAAGTTCTATCTCTATGCTTTATTTGGTGTTGATGTAGCCCTAAGCAGAGACTGGCGAAAATCACTTTCATGGAAAGGGGTTGCCAAGCTTCCAAAAAACTACGAGTTGCCTGAAATCTGAGCAAACATTTTTTCACCCAATCTTGATGATTCTTTCATGTAATGATCAGTACACCTAAACCACTTGGCTCACCAAATTTCGTTCTTCTAGGTTAAACCGTTCGTTTGCAGTAACCGTTTTCATTTTTAGGTTTCACTCTGTTTTCTCCTATAGGGATACATGTATTTCGAACTCTAAATCAAACACGGTTTCTGCTTGCTTTTGAAACTTGACACAATAAAGCAGTTTCAAGTTCTATCTCTATGTTTGTTTGCTGTTGATGTAGCCCTCAGCAGAGACTGGCGAAAATCACTTTCATGGAAATGGGTTGCCAAGCTTCCAAAAAACTAGGAGTTGCCTGAAATCTCAGCAAATATTTTTTCACCCAATCTTGATGATTCTTTCAGGTAATGATCAGTACACCAAAACCACTTGAATCACTAAATTTCGTTCTTCTAGTTTAAACCGTTCGTTTGCAATAACCGTTTTCATTTTTAGGTTTCACTCTGTTTTCTCCTATAGGGATACATGTATTTGGAACTCTAAATCAAACACGGTTTGTGCTAGCTCTTTGAATCTTGACACAATAAAGCAGTTTCAAGTTCTATCTCTACGCTTTGTTTGCTGTTGATGTATCCCTAAGCAGAGACTGGCGAAAATCACTTTCATGGAAAGGGTTGCCAAGCTTCCAAAAAACTACGAGTTGCCTGCAATCTCAGCAAACATTTTTTCACCAATCTTGATGATTCTTTCAGGTAATGATCACTACACCAAAACCACTTGGCTCACCAAATTTCGTTCTTCTAGGTTAAACCGTTCGTTTGCAGTAACCGTTTTCATTTTTAGGTTTCACTCTGTTTTCTCCTATAGGGATACATGTATTTGGAACTCTAAATCAAACACGGTTTGTGCTAGCTCTTTAAAACTTGACACAATAAAGCAGTTTCAAGTTCTGTCTCTATGGTTCATTTGCTGTTGATGTAGCCCTAAGCAGAGACTGGCGAAAATCACTTTCATGGAAAGGGGTTGCCAAGCTTCCAAAAAACTACGAGTTTCCTGAAATCTGAGCAAACATTTTTTCACCCAATCTTGATGATTCTTTCAGGTAATGATCAGTACACCTAAACCACTTGGCTCACCAAATTTCGTTCTTCTAGGTTAAACCGTTCGTTTGCAGTAACCGTTTTCATTTTTAGGTTTCACTCTGTTTTCTCCTATAGGGATACATGTATTTGGACCTCTAAATCAAACACGATTTGTGCTAGCTCTTTGAAACTTGACACAATAAAGCAGTTTCAAGTTCTATCTTTATGCTTTGTTTGCTGTTGATGTAGCCCTAAGCAGAGACTGGCGAAAATCACTTTCATGAAAAGGGGTTGCCAAGCTTCCAAAAAACAACGAGTTGCCTGCAATCTCAGCAAACATTTTCTCACCCAAACTTGATGATTCTTTCAGGTAATGATCAGTACACCAAAACGACTTGGCTCACCAAATTTCGTTCTTCTAGGTTAAACCGTTCGTTTGCAGTAACCGTTTTCATTTTTAGGTTTCCCTCTGTGTTCTCCAATAGGGATACATATATTTTTAACTCTAAATCAAACACGGTTTTTGCTAGCTCTTTGAAACTTGACACAATAAAGCAGTTTCAAGTTCTATCTCTATGCTTTGTTTGCTGTTGATGTAGCCCTAAGCAGAGACTGGCGAAAATCACTTTCATGGAAAGGGGTTGCCAAGCTTCCAAATAACTACGAGTTTTCTGAAATCTCAGCAAACATTTTTTCAACCAATCTTGATGATTCTTTCAGGTAATGATCAGTACACCAAACCACTTGGCTCACCAAATTTCGTTCTTCTAGGTTAAACCGTTCGTTTGCAGTAACCGTTTTCATTTTTAGGTTTCACTCTGTTTTCTCCTATAGGGATACATGTATTTGGAACTCTAAATCAAACACGGTTTGTGCTAGCTCTTTGAAACTTGACACAATAAAGCAGTTTCAAGTTCTTTCTCTATGGTTTGTTTGCTGTTGATGTAGCCCTAAGCAGAGACTGGCGAAAATCCCTTTCATGGAAAGGGGTTGCCAAGCTTCCAAATAACTATGAGTTTCCTGAAATCTCTGCAAACATTTTTTCACCCAATCTTGATGATTCTTTCAGGTAATGATCAGTACACCAAAACCCCTTGGCTCACCAAATTTCGTTCTTCTAAGTTAAACCGTTCGTTTGCAGTAACCGTTTTCATTTTTAGGTTTCACTCTGTTTTCTCCTATAGGGATACATGTATTTGGAACTCTAAATCAAACACGGTTTGTGCTAGCTCTTTGAAACTTGACACAATAAAGCAGTTTCAAGTTCTATCTCTATGCTTTGTTTGCTGTTGATGTAGCCCTAAGCAGAGACTGGCGAAAATCACTTTCATGGAAACGGGTTGCCAAGCTTCCAAAAAACTACCAGTTGCCTGAAATCTCAGCAAACTTTTTTTCACCCAATCTTGATGATTCTTTCAGGTAATGATCAGTACACCAAAACCACTTGCCTCACCAAATTTCGTTCTTCTAGGTTAAACCGTTCGTTTGCAGTAACCGTTTTCATTTTTAGGTTTCACTCTGTTTTCTCCTATAGGGATACATGTATTTAGAACTCTAAATCAAACACGGTTTGTGCTAGCTCTTTGAAACTTGACACAATAAAGCAGTTTCAAGTTCTATTTCTATGCTTTGTTTACTGTTCATGTAGCCCTAAGCAGAGACTGGCGAAAATCCCTTTAATGGAAAAAGGTTGCCAAGCTTCCAAAAAACTACGAGTTCCCTGAAATGTCAGCAAACATTTTTTCACCCAATCTTGATGATTCTTTCAGGTAATGATCAGTACACCAAAACCACTTGGCTCACCAAATTTCGTTCTTCTAGGTTAAACCGTTCGTTTGCAGTAACCGTTTTCATTTATAGGTTTCACTCTATTTTCTCCTATAGGGATAAATGTATTGGAAACTCTAAATCAAACACGGTTTGTGCTAGCTCTTTGAAACTTGACACAATTAAGCAGTTTCAAGTTCTGTCTCTATGCTTTGTTTGCTGTTGATGTAGCCCTAAGCAGAGACTGGCGAAAATCACTTTCATGGAAAGGGGTTGCCAAGCTTCCAGAAAACTACGAGTTGCCTGAAATCTCAGCAAACATTTTTTCACCCAATCTTGATGATTCTTTCAGGTAATGATCAGTACACCAAAACCACTTGGCTCACCAAATTTCGTTCTTCTAGGTTAAACCGTTCGTTTGCAGTAACCGTTTTCATTTTTAGGTTTCACTCTGTTTTCTCCTATAGGGAAACATGTATTTGGAACTCTAAATCAAACACGGTTTGTGCTAGCTCTTTGAAACTTGACACAATAAAGCAGTTTCAAGTTCTATCTCTATGCTTTGTTTGTTGTTGATGTAGCCCTAAGCAGAGACTGGCGAAAATCCCTTTCATGGAAAGGGGTTGCCAAGCTTCCAAATAACTACGAGTTGCCTGAAATCTCAGCAAACATGTTCTCACACAATCTTGATGATTCTTTCAGGTAATGATCAGTACACCAAAACCACTTGGCTCACCAAATTTCGTTCTTCTAGGTTAAACCGTTCGTTTGCAGTAACCGTTTTCATTTTTAGGTTTCACTCTGTTTTCTTTTTTAGGGATACATGTATTTGGAACTCTAAATCAAACAAGGTTTGTGCTAGCTCTTTGAAACTTGACACAATAAAGAAGTTTCAAGTTCTATCTCTATGGTTTGTTTGCTGTTGATGTAGCCCAAAGCAGAGACTGGCGAAAATCACTTTCATGGAAAGGGGTTGCCAAGCTTCCAAAAAACTACGAGTTGTCTGAAATCTCAGCAAACATTTTCTCACCCAATCTTGATGATTCTTTGAGGTAATGATCAGTACACCAAAACCACGTGGCTCACCAAATTTCGTTCTTCTACGTTAAACCGTTCGTTTGCAGTAACCGTTTTCATTTTTAGGTTTCACGCTTTTTTCTCCTATAGGGATATATGTATTTGGAACTCTAAATCAAACACGGTTTGTGCTAGCTCTTTGAAACTTGACACAATAAAGCAGTTTCAAGTTCTATCTCTATGCTTTGTTTGCTGTTGATGTAGCCCTAAGCAGAGACTGGCGAAAATCACTTTCATGGAAAGGGGTTGCCAAGCTTCCAAAAAACTACGAGTTGCCTGAAATCTCAGCAAACATTTTTTCACCCAATCTTGATGATTTTTTCAGGTAATGATCAGTACACCAAAACCACTTGGCTCACCAAATTTCGTTCTTCTAGGTTAAACCGTTCGTTTGCAGTAACCGTTTTCATTTTTAGGTTTCACTCTGTTTTCTCCTAAAGGGAAACATGTATTTGGAACTCTAAATCAAACACGGTTTGTGCTAGCTCTTTGAAACTTGACACAATAAAGCAGTTTCAAGTTCTATCTCTATGCTTTGCTTGCTGTTGATGTAGCCCTAAGCAGAGACTGCTGAAAATCCCTTTCATGGAAAGGGGTTGCCAAGCTTCCAAAAAACTACGAGTTGCCTGAAATCTCAGCAAACATTTTTTCACCCAATCTTGATGATACTTTCAGGTAATGATCAGTACACCAAAACCACTTGGCTCACCAAATTTCGTTCTTCTAGGTTAAACTGTTCGTTTGCAGTAACCGTTTTCATTTTTAGGTTTCACTCTGTTTTCTCATACAGGGTACATGTGTTTGGAACTCTAAATCAAACACGATTTGTGCTAGCTCTATGAAACTTGACACAATAAAGCAGTTTCAAGTTCTATCTCTATGCTTTGTTTGCTGTTGATGTAGCCCTAAGCAGAGACTGGCGAAAATCACTTTCATGGAAAGGGGTTGCCAAGCTTCCAAAAAACTACCAGTTGCCTGATATCTCAGCAAATATTTTTTCACCCAATCTTGATGATTCTTTCAGGTAATGATCAGTAAACCAAAACCACTTGGCTCACCAAATTTCGTTCTTCTAGGTTACCCCGTTCGTTTGCAGTAACCGTTTTCATTTTTAGGTTTCACTCTGTTTTCTCCTATAGGGATACATGTATTTGGAACTCTAAATTAAACACGGTTTGTGCTAGCTCTTTGAAACTTGACACAATAAAGCAGTTTCAAGTTCTATTTCTATGGTTTGTTTGCTGTTCATGTAGCCCTAAGCAGAGACTGGCGAAAATCCCTTTAATGGAAAAAGGTTGCCAAGCTTCCAAAAAACTACGAGTTGCCTGAAATGTCAGCAAACATTTTTTCACCCAATCTTGATGATTCTTTCAGGTAATGATCAGTACACCAAAACCACTTGGCTCACCAAATTTCGTTCTTCTAGGTTAAACCGTTCGTTTGCAGTAACCGTTTTCATTTTTAGGTTTCACTCTGTTTACTTCTATAGGGATACATGTATTTGGAACTCTAAATCAAACAAGGTTTGTGCTAGCTTTTTGAAACTTGACACAGTAAAGCAGTTTCAAGTTCTCTCTCTATGGTTTGTTTGCTGGTGCTGTAGCCCTAAGCAGAGACTGGCGAAAATCCCTTTCATGGAAAGGGGTTGCCAAGCTTCCAAAAAACTACGAGTTTCCTGAAATCTCAGCAAACATTTTTTCACCCAATCTTGATGATTCTTTCAGGTAATGATCAGTACACCAAAACCACTTGGCTCACCAAATTTCGTTCTTCTAGGTTAAACCGTTCGTTTGCAGTAACCGTTTTCATTTTTAGGTTTCACTCTGTTTTCTCATACAGGGTACATGTGTTTGGAACTCTAAATCAAACACGATTTGTGCTAGCTCTTTGAAACTTGACACAATAAAGCAGTTTCAAGTTCTATCTCTATGCTTTGTTTGCTGTTGATGTAGCCCTAAGCAGAGACTGGCGAAAATCACTTTCATGGAAAGGGGTTGCCAAGCTTCCAAAAAATTACTAGTTGTTTGAAATCTCAGCAAACATTTTCTCACCCAATCTTGATGATTCTTTCAGGTAATGATCAGTACAGCAAAACCACTTGGCTCACCAAATTTCGTTCTTCTAGGTTAAACCGTTCGTTTGCAGTAACCGTTTTCATTTTTAGGTTTCACTCTTTTTTTTCCTACAGGGATACATGTATTTGGAACTCTAAATCAAACACGGTTTGTGCTAGCTCTTTGAAACTTGACACAATAAAGCAGTTTCCAGTTCTATCTCTATGCTTTTTTTGCTGTTGATGTAGCCCTAATCAGAGACTGTCGAAAATCCCTTTCATGGAAAGGGGTTGCCAAGCTTCCAAAAAACTACGAGTTGCCTGAAATCTCAGCAAACATTTTTTCACCCAAACTTGATGATTCTTTCAGGTAATAATCAGTACACCAAAACCACTTGGCTCACCAAATATCGTTCTTCTAGGTTAAACCGTTCGTTTGCAGTAACCGTTTTCATTTTTAGGTTTCACTCTGTTTTCTCCTATAGGGATACATGTATTTGGAACTCTAAATCAAACACGGTTTGTGCTAGCTCTTTGAAACTTGACACAATAAAGCAGTTTCAAGTTCTATCTCTATGCTTTGTTTGCTGTTGATGTAGCCCTAAGCAGAGACTGGCGAAAATAACTGTCATGGAAAGGGGTTGCCAAGCTTCCAAAAAACTACGAGTTGCCTGAAATCTCAGCAAACATTTTCTCACCCAATCTTGATGATTCTTTCAGGTAATGATCAGTACACCAAAACCACTTGGCTCACCAAATTTCGTTCTTCTAGGTTAAACCGTTCGTTTGCAGTAACCGTTTTCTTTTTTAGGTTTCACTCGGTTTTCTCCTATAGGGATACATGTATTTGGAACTCTAAATCAAACACGGTTTGTGCTAGCTCTCTGAAACTTGACAAAATAAAGCAGTTTCAAGTTCTATCTCTATGCTTTGTTTGCTGTTGATGTAGCCCTAAGCAGAGACTGCTGAAAATCCCTTTCATGGAAAGGGGTTACCAAGCTTCCAAAAAACTACGAGTTGCCTGAAATCTCAGCAAACATTTTTCCACCCAATCTTGATGATTTTTTCAGGTAATGATCAGTACACCAAAACCACTTGGCTCACCAAATTTCGTTCTTCTAGGTTAAACCGTTCGTTTGCAGTAACCGTTTTCATTTTTAGGTTTCACTCTGTTTTCTCCTAAAAGGAAACATGTATTTGGAACTCTAAATCAAACACGGTTTGTGCTAGCTCTTTGAAACTTGACACAATAAAGCAGTTTCAAGTTCTATCTCTATGCTTTGTTTGCTGTTGATGTAGCCCAAAGCAGAGACTGGCGAAAATAACTGTCATGGAAAGGGGTTGCCAAGCTTCCAAAAAACTACGAGTTTGCTGAAATCTCAGCAAACATTTTCTCCCCCAATCTTGATGATTCTTTCAGGTAATGATCAGTACACCAAAACCACTTGGCTCACCAAATTTCGTTCTTCTAGGTTAAACCGTTCGTTTGCAGTAACCGTTTTCATTTTTAGGTTTCACTCTGTTTTCTCCTAAAGGGAAACATGTATTTGGAACTCTAAATCAAACACGGTTTGTGCTAGCTCTTTGAAACTTGACACAATAAAGCAGTTTCAAGTTCTATCTCTATGCTTTGCTTGCTGTTGATGTAGCCCTAAGCAGAGACTGCTGAAAATCCCTTTCATGGAAAGGGGTTGCCAAGCTTCCAAAAAACTACGAGTTGCCTGAAATCTCAGCAAACATTTTTTCACCCAATCTTGATGATTCTTTCAGGTAATGATCAGTACACCAAAACCACTTGGCTCACCAAATTTCGTTCTTCTAGGTTAAACTGTTCGTTTGCAGTAACCGTTTTCATTTTTAGGTTTCACTCTGTTTTCTCATACAGGGTACATGTGTTTGGAACTCTAAATCAAACACGATTTGTGCTAGCTCTTTGAAACTTGACACAATAAAGCAGTTTCAAGTTCTATCTCTATGCTTTCTTTGCTGTTGATGTAGCCCTAAGCAGAGACTGGCGAAAATCACTTTCATGGAAAGGGGTTGCCAAGCTTCCAAAAAACTACCAGTTGCCTGATATCTCAGCAAATATTTTTTCACCCAATCTTGATGATTCTTTCAGGTAATGATCAGTACACCAAACCACTTGGCTCACCAAATTTCGTTCTTCTAGGTTACCCCGTTCGTTTGCAGTAACCGTTTTCATTTTTAGGTTTCACTCTGTTTTCTCCTATAGGGATACATGTATTTGGAACTCTAAATCAAACACGGTTTGTGCTAGCTCTTTGAAACTTGACACAATAAAGCAGTTTCAAGTTCTATTTCTATGGTTTGTTTGCTGTTCATGTAGCCCTAAGCAGAGACTGGCGAAAATCCCTTTAATGGAAAAAGGTTGCCAAGCTTCCAAAAAACTACGAGTTGCCTGAAATGTCAGCAAACATTTTCTCACCCAATCTTGATGATTCTTTCAGGTAATAATCAGTACACCAAAAGCACTTGGCTCACCAAATTTCGTTCTTCTAGGTTAAACCGTTCGTTTGCAGTAACCGTTTTCATTTATAGGTTTCACTGTATTTTCTCCTATAGGGATAAATGTATTGGAAACTCTAAATCAAACTCGGTTTGTGCTAGCTCTTTGAAACTTGACACAATTAAGCAGTTTCAAGTTCTGTCTCTATGCTTTGTTTGCTGGTGCTGTAGCCCTAAGCAGAGACTGGCGAAAATCCCTTTCATGGAAAGGGGTTGCCAAGCTTCCAAAAAACTACGAGTTTCCTGAAATCTCAGCAAATATTTTTTCACCCAATCTTGATGATTCTTTCAGGTAATGATCAGTACACCAAAACCACTTGGCTCACCAAATTTCGTTCTTCTAGGTTAAACCGTTCGTTTGCAGTAACCGTTTTCATTTTTAGGTTTCACTCTGTTTTCTCCTATAGGGATACATGTATTTGGAACTCTAAATTAAACACGGTTTGTGCTAGCTCTTTGAAACTTGACACAATAAAGCAGTTTCAAGTTCTATTTCTATGGTTTGTTTGCTGTTCATGTAGCCCTAAGCAGAGACTGGCGAAAATCCCTTTAATGGAAAAAGGTTGCCAAGCTTCCAAAAAACTACGAGTTGCCTGAAATGTCAGCAAACATTTTCTCAACCAATCTTGATGATTCTTTCAGGTAATGATCAATACACCAAAACCACCTGGCTCACCAAATTTCGTTCTTCTAGGTTAAACCGTTCGTTTGCAGTAACCGTTTCCATTTTTAGGTTTCACTCTGTTTTCTCCTATACGGATACATGTATTTGGAATTCTAAATCAAACACGGTTTGTGCTAGCTCTTTGAAACTTGACACAATAAAGCAGTTTCAAGTTCTATCTCTATGCTTTTTTTTGCTGTTGATGTAGCCCTAAGCAGAGACTGGCGAACGTCACTTTCATGGAAAGGGGTTGCCAAGCTTCCAAAAAACTACGAGTTGCCTGAAATCTCAGCAAACATTTTTTCAGGCAATCTTGATGATTCTTTCAGGTAATGATCAGTACACCAAAACCACTTGGCTCACCAAATTTCGTTCTTCTAGGTTAAACCCTTCGTTTGCAGTAACCGTTTTCATTTTTAGGTTTCACTCTGTTTTCTCCTATAGGGATACATGTATTTGGAACTCTAAATCAAACACGGTTTGTGCTAGCTCTTTGAAACTTGACACAATAAAGCAGTTTCAAGTTCTATCTCTATGCTTTGCTTGCTGTTGATGTAGCCCTAAGCAGAGACTGCTGAAAATCCCTTTCATGGAAAGGGGTTGCCAAGCTTCCAAAAAACTACGAGTTGCCTGAAATCTCAGCAAACATTTTTTCACCCAATCTTGATGATTCTTTCAGGTAATGATCAGTACACCAAAACCACTTGGCTCACCAAATTTCGTTCTTCTAGGTTAAACTGTTCGTTTGCAGTAACCGTTTTCATTTTTAGGTTTCACTCTGTTTTCTCATACAGGGTACAAGTGTTTGGAACTCTAAATCAAACACGATTTGTGCTAGCTCTTTGAAACTTGACACAATAAAGCAGTTTCAAGTTCTATCTCTATGCTTTCTTTGCTGTTGATGTAGCCCTAAGCAGAGACTGGCGAAAATCACTTTCATGGAAAGGGGTTGCCAAGCTTCCAAAAAACTACCAGTTGCCTGATATCTCAGCAAATATTTTTTCACCCAATCTTGATGATTCTTTCAGGTAATGATCAGTACACCAAACCACTTGGCTCACCAAATTTCGTTCTTCTAGTTTACCCCGTTCGTTTGCAGTAACCGTTTTCATTTTTTAGGTTTCACTCTGTTTTCTCCTATAGGGATACATGTATTTGGAACTCTAAATCAAACACGGTTTGTGCTAGCTCTTTGAAACTTGACACAATAAAGCAGTTTCAAGTTCTATTTCTATGGTTTGTTTGCTGTTCATGTAGCCCTAAGCAGAGACTGGCGAAAATCCCTTTAATGGAAAAAGGTTGCCAAGCTTCCAAAAAACTACGAGTTGCCTGAAATGTCAGCAAACATTTTCTCACCCAATCTTGATGATTCTTTCAGGTAATAATCAGTACACCAAAAGCACTTGGCTCACCAAATTTCGTTCTTCTAGGTAAAACCGTTCGTTTGCAGTAACCGTTTTCATTTTTAGGTTTCCCTCTGTTTACTCCTATAGGGATACATGTATTTGGAACTCTAAATCAAACAAGGTTTGTGCTAGCTTTTTGAAACTTGACACAGTAAAGCAGTTTCAAGTTCTCTCTCTATGGTTTGTTTGCTGGTGCTGTAGCCCTAAGCAGAGACTGGCGAAAATCCCTTTCATGGAAAGGGGTTGCCAAGCTTCCAAAAAACTACGAGTTTCCTGAAATCTCAGCAAACATTTTTTCACCCAATCTTGATGATTCTTTCAGGTAATGATCAGTACACCAAAACCACTTGGCTCACCAAATTTCGTTCTTCTAGGTTAAACCGTTCGTTTGCAGTAACCGTTTTCATTTTTAGGTTTCACTCTGTTTTCTCATACAGGGTACATGTGTTTGGAACTCTAAATCAAACACGATTTGTGCTAGCTCTTTGAAACTTGACACAATAAAGCAGTTTCAAGTTCTATCTCTATGCTTTGTTTGCTGTTGATGTAGCCCTAAGCAGAGACTGGCGAAAATCACTTTCATGGAAAGGGGTTGCCAAGCTTCCAAAAAATTACTAGTTGTTTGAAATCTCAGCAAACATTTTCTCACCCAATCTTGATGATTCTTTCAGGTAATGATCAGTACAGCAAAACCACTTGGCTCACCAAATTTCGTTCTTCTAGGTTAAACCGTTCGTTTGCAGTAACCGTTTTCATTTTTAGGTTTCACTCTTTTTTTTCCTACAGGGATATATGTATTTGGAACTCTAAATCAAACACGGTTTGTGGTAGCTCTTTGAAACTTGACACAATAAAGCAGTTTCCAGTTCTATCTCTATGCTTCTTTTGCTGTTGATGTAGCCCTAATCAGAGACTGTCGAAAATCCCTTTCATGGAAAGGGGTTGCCAAGCTTCCAAAAAACTACGAGTTGCCTGAAATCTCAGCAAACATTTTTTCACCCAAACTTGATGATTCTTTCAGGTAATAATCAGTACACCAAAACCACTTGGCTCACCAAATATCGTTCTTCTAGGTTACCCCGTTCGTTTGCAGTAACCGTTTTCATTTTTAGGTTTCACTCTGTTTTCTCCTATAGGGATACATGTATTTGGAACTCTAAATCAAACACGGTTTGTGCTAGCTCTTTGAAACTTGACACAATAAAGCAGTTTCAAGTACTTTCTCTATGGTTTGTTTGCTGTTGATGTAGCCCTAAGCAGAGACTGGCGAAAATCCCTTTCATGGAAAGGGGTTGCCAAGCTTCCAAATAAATATGAGTTTCCTGAAATCTCTGCAAACATTTTTTCGCCCAATCTTGATGATTCTTTCAGGTAATGATCAGTACAAAAAAACCACTTGGCTCACCAAATTTCGTTCTTCTAGGTTAAACCGTTCGTTTGCAGTAACCGTTTTCATTGTTAGGTTTCAATCTGTTTTCTCTGATAGGGATACATGTATTTGGAACTCTAAATCAAACACGGTTTGTGCTAGCTCTTTGAAACTTGACACAATAAAGCAGTTTCCAGTTCTATCTCCATGCTTTGTTTGCTGTTGATGTAGCCCTAAGCAGAGACTGGCGAAAATCTCTTTCATAAAAAGGGGTTGCCATGCTTCCAAAAAACTACGAGTTGCCTGAAATCTCAGCAAACATTTTCTCACCCAATCTTGATGATTCTTTCAGGTAATGATCAGTACACCAAAACCACTTGGCTCACCAAATTTCGTTCTTCAAGGTTAAACCGTTCGTTTGCAGTAACCGTTTTCATTTTTAGGTTTCACTCTGTTTTCTCCTATAGGGATACATGTATTTGGAACTCTAAATTAAACACGGTTTGTGCTAGCTCTTTGAAACTTGACACAATAAAGCAGTTTCAAGTTCTATTTCTATGGTTTGTTTGCTGTTCATGTAGCCCTAAGCAGAGACTGGCGAAAATCCCTTTAATTGAAAAAGGTTGCCAAGCTTCCAAAAAACTACGAGTTGCCTGAAATGTCAGCAAACATTTTCTCAACCAATCTTGATGATTCTTTCAGGTAATGATCAATACACCAAAACCACCTGGCTCACCAAATTTCGTTCTTCTAGGTTAAACCGTTCGTTTGCAGTAACCGTTTCCATTTTTAGGTTTCACTCTGTTTTCTCCTATACGGATACATGTATTTGGAATTCTAAATCAAACACGGTTTTTGCTAGCTCTTTGAAACTTGACACAATAAAGCAGTTTCAAGTTCTATCTCTATGCTTTTTTTTGCTGTTGATGTAGCCCTAAGCAGAGACTGGCGAACGTCACTTCCATGGAAAGGGGTTGCCAAGCTTCCAAAAAACTACGAGTTGCCTGAAATCTCAGCAAACATTTTTTCACCCAATCTTGATGATTCCTTCAGGTAATGATGAGTAAACCAAAACCACTTGGCTCACCAAATTTCGTTCTTCTAGGTTAAACCGTTCGTTTGCAGTAACCGTTTTCATTTTTAGGTTTCACTCTGTTTTCTCCTATAGGGATACATGTATTTGGAACTCTAAATCAAACACGGTTTGTGCTAGCTCTTTGAAACTTGACACAATAAAGCAGTTTCAAGTTCTATCTCTATGCTTTGTTTGCTGTTGATGTAGCCCGAAGCAGAGACTGGCGAAAATCACTTTCATGGACAGTGGTTTAAAAGCTTCCAAAAAACTACGAGTTGCCTGAAATCTCAGCAAACATTTTTTCAGCCAATCTTGATGATTCTTTCAGGTAATGATCAGTACACCAAAACCACCTGGCTCACCAAATTTCATTCTTCTAGGTTTAACCGTTCGTTTGCAGTAACGGTTTTCATTTTTAGGTTTCACTCTGTTTTCTCCTATAGGCATAGATGTATTTAAAACTCTAAATCAAACACGGTTTGTGCTAGCTCTTTGAAACTTGACACAATAAAGCAGTTTCAAGTTCTGTCTCTATGCTTTGTTTGCTGTTGATGTAGCCCTAAGCAAAGACTGGCGAAAATCACTTTCATGGAAAGGGTTTGCCAAGCTTCCAAAAAACTACGAGTTGCCTGAAATCTCAGCAAACATTTTTTCACCCAATCTTGATGATTCTTTCAGGTAATGATCAGTACACCAAAAACACTTGGCTCACTAAATTTCGTTCTTCTAGGTTAAACTGTTCGTTTGCAGTAACCGTTTTCATTTTTAGGTTTCACTCTGTTTTCTCCTATAGGGATACATGTATTTGGAACTCTAAATCAAACACGGTTTGTGCTAGCTCTTTGAAACTTGACACAATAAAGCAGTTTCAAGTTCTATCTCTATGCTTTGTTTGCTGTTGATGTAGCCATAATCAGAGACTGGCGAAAATCACTTTCATGGAAAGGGGTTGCCAAGCTTTCAAAAAACTACGAGTTGCCTGAAATTTCAGCAAACATTTTTTCACCCAATCTTGATGATTCTTTCAGGTAATGATCACTACACCAAATCCACTTGGCTCACCAAATTTCGTTCTTCTAGGTTAAACCGTTCGTTTGCAGTAACCGTTTTCATTTTTAGGTTTCACTCTATTTTCTCCTATAGGGATACATGTATTTGGAACTCTAAATCAAACACAGTTTGTGCTAGCTCTTTGAAACTTGACACAATAAAGCAGTTTCCAGTTCTATCTCTATGGTTTGTGTGCTGTTGATGTAGCCCTAAGCAGAGACTGGCGAAAATCACTTTCATGGAAAGGGGTTGCCAAGCTTCCAAAAAACTACGAGTTGCCTGAAATCTCAGCAAACATTTTTTCACCCAATCTTGATGATTCTTTCAGGTAATGATCAGTACACCAAAACCACTTGAATCACTAAATTTCGTTCTTCTAGTTTAAACCGTTCGTTTGCAATAACCGTTTTCATTTTTAGGTTTCACTCTGTTTTCTCCTATAGGGATACATGTATTTGGAACTCTAAATCAAACACGGTTTGTGATAGCTCTTTGAAACTTGACACAATAAAGCAGTTTCAAGTTCTATCTCTATGCTTTGTTTGCTGTTGATGTAGTCCTAAGCAGAGACTGGCGAAAATCACTTTCATAAAAGGGGGTTGCCAAGCTTCCAAAAAACTACGAGTTGCCTGAAATCTGAGCAAACATTTTTTCCCCCCATCTTGATGATTCTTTCAGGTAATGATCAGTACACCAAAACCACTTGGCTCACCAAATTCGTTCTTCTAGGTTAAAACGTTCGTTTGCAGTAACCGTTTTCATTTTTAGGTTTCACTCTGTTTTCTCCTATAGGGATACATGTATTTGGAACCCTAAATCAAACACGGTTTGTGCTAGCTCTTTGAAACTTGACCCAATAAAGCAGTTTCAAGTTCTATCTCTATGCTTTGTTTGCTGTTGATGTAGCCCTAAGCAGACACTGGGGAAAATCACTTTCATGGAAAGTGGTTGCCAAGCTTCCAAAAAACTACGAGTTGCCTGAAATCTCAGCAAACATTTTCTCACCCAATCTTGATGATTCTTTCAGGTAATGATCAGTACACCAAAACCACTTGGCTCACTAAATTTCGTTCTTCTAGGTTAAACCGTTCGTTTGCAGTAACCGTTTTCATTTTTAGGTTTCACTCTGTTTTCTCCTATAGGGATACATGTATTTGGAATTCTAAATCAAACACGGTTGTAATAGCTCTTTGAAACTTGACACAATAAAGCAGTTTCAAGTTCTATCTCTATGGTTTGTTTGCTGTTGATGTAGCCCTAAGCAGAGACTGGCGAAAATCACTTTCATGGAAAGGGGTTGCCAAGCTTCCAAATAACTACGAGTTGCCTGAAATCTCAGCAAACATTTTTTCAACCAAACTTGATGATTGTTTCAGGTAATGATCAGTACACCAAAACCACTTGGCTCACCAAATTTCGTTCTTCTAGGTTAAACCGTTCGTTTGCAGTAACCGTTTTCATTTTTAGGTTTCACTCTGTTTTCTCCTATAGGGATACATGTATTTGGAACTCTAAATCAAACTCGGTTTGTGCTAGCTCTTTGAAACTTGACCCAATAAAGCAGTTTCCAGTTCTATCTCTATGGTTTGTGTGCTGTTGATGTAGCCCTAAGCAGAGACTGGCGAAAATCACTTTCATGGAAAGGGGTTGCCAAGCTTCCAAAAAAATTCGAGTTGCCTGAAATCTCAGCAAACATTTTTTCACCCAATCTTGATGATTCTTTCAGGTAATGATCAGTACACCAAAACCACTTGAATCACTAAATTTCGTTCTTCTAGTTTAAACCGTTCGTTTGCAATAACCGTTTTCATTTTTAGGTTTCACTCTGTTTTCTCCTATAGGGATACATGTATTTGGAACTCTAAATCAAACACGGTTTGTGATAGCTCTTTGAAACTTGACACAATAAAGCAGTTTCAAGTTCTATCTCTATGCTTTGTTTGCTGTTGATGTAGTCCTAAGCAGAGACTGGCGAAAATCACTTTCATAAAAGGGGGTTGCCAAGCTTCCAAAAAACTACGAGTTGCCTGAAATCTGAGCAAACATTTTTTCCCCCCATCTTGATGATTCTTTCAGGTAATGATCAGTACACCAAAACCACTTGGCTCACCAAATTCGTTCTTCTAGGTTAAAACGTTCGTTTGCAGTAACCGTTTTCATTTTTAGGTTTCACTCTGTTTTCTCCTATAGGGATACATGTATTTGGAACCCTAAATCAAACACGGTTTGTGCTACCTCTTTGAAACTTGACCCAATAAAGCAGTTTCAAGTTCTATCTCTATGCTTTGTTTGCTGTTGATGTAGCCCTAAGCAGACACTGGGGAAAATCACTTTCATGGAAAGTGGTTGCCAAGCTTCCAAAAAACTACGAGTTGCCTGAAATCTCAGCAAACATTTTCTCACCCAATCTTGATGATTCTTTCAGGTAATGATCAGTACACCAAAACCACTTGGCTCACTAAATTTCGTTCTTCTAGGTTAAACCGTTCGTTTGCAGTAACCGTTTTCATTTTTAGGTTTCACTCTGTTTTCTCCTATAGGGATACATGTATTTGGAATTCTAAATCAAACACGGTTGTAATAGCTCTTTGAAACTTGACACAATAAAGCAGTTTCAAGTTCTATCTCTATGGTTTGTTTGCTGTTGATGTAGCCCTAAGCAGAGACTGGCGAAAATCACTTTCATGGAAAGGGGTTGCCAAGCTTCCAAATAACTACGAGTTGCCTGAAATCTCAGCAAACATTTTTTCAACCAAACTTGATGATTGTTTCAGGTAATGATCAGTACACCAAAACCACTTGGCTCACCAAATTTCGTTCTTCTAGGTTAAACCGTTCGTTTGCAGTAACCGTTTTCATTTTTAGGTTTCACTCTGTTTTCTCCTATAGGGATACATGTATTTGGAACTCTAAATCAAACTCGGTTTGTGCTAGCTCTTTGAAACTTGACCCAATAAAGCAGTTTCAAGTTCTATCTCTATGCTTTGTTTGCTGTTGATGTAGCCCTAAGCAGACACTGGGGAAAATCACTTTCATGGAAAGTGGTTGCCAAGCTTCCAAAAAACTACGAGTTGCCTGAAATCTCAGCAAACATTTTCTCACCCAATCTTGATGATTCTTTCAGGTAATGATCAGTACACCAAAACCACTTGGCTCACTAAATTTCATTCTTCTAGGTTAAACCGTTCGTTTGCAGTAACCGTTTTCATTTTTAGGTTTCACTCTGTTTTCTCCTATAGGGATACATGTATTTGGAATTCTAAATCAAACACGGTTGTAATAGCTCTTTGAAACTTGACACAATAAAGCAGTTTCAAGTTCTATCTCTATGCTTTGTTTGCTGTTGATGTAGCCCTAATCAGAGACTGGCGAAAATCACTTTCATGGAAAGGGGTTGCCAAGCTTTCAAAAAACTACGAGTTGCCTGAAATTTCAGCAAACATTTTTCACCCAATCTTGATGATTCATTCAGGTAATGATCACTACACCAAATCCACTTGGCTCACCAAATTTCGTTCTTCTAGGTTAAACCGTTCGTTTGCAGTAACCGTTTTCATTTTTAGGTTTCACTCTGTTTTCTCCTATAGGGATACATGTATTTGGAACTCTAAATCAAACACGGTTTGTGTTAGCTCTTTGAAACTTGACACAATAAAGCAGTTTCAAGTTCTATCTCTATGGTTTGTGTGCTGTTGATGTAGCCCTAAGCAGAGACTGGCGAAAATCACTTTCATGGAAAGGGGTTGCCAAGCTTCCAAAAAACTACGAGTTGCCTGAAAACTCAGCAAACATTTTTTCACCCAAACTTGATGATTTTTCAGGTAATGATCAGTACACCAAAACCATTTGGCTCACCAAATTTCGTTCTTCTAGGTTAAACCGATCGTTTGCAGTAACCGTTTTCATTTTTAGGTTTCACTCTGTTTTCTCCTATAAGGATACATGTATTTGGAACTCTAAATCAAACACGGTTTGTGCTAGCTCATTGAAACTTGACACAATAAAGCAGTTTCAAGTTCTATCTCTATGGTTTTTGTGCTGTTGATGTAGCCCTAAGCAGAGACTGGCGAAAATCACTTTCATGGAAAGGGGTTGCCAAGCTTCCAAAAAACTACGAGTTGCCTGAAATCTCAGCAAACATTTTTTCACCCAATCTTGATGATTCTTTCAGGTAATGATCAGTACACCAAAACCACTTGACTCACCAAATTTCGTTCTTCTAGGTTAAACCGTTCGTTTGCAGTAACCGTTTTCATTTTTAGGTTTCACTCTGTTTTCTCCTATAGGGATACATGCATTTGGAACTTTAAATCAAATACGGTTTGTGCTAGCTCTTTGAAACTTGACACAATAAAGCAGTTTCAAGTTCTATCTCTATGCTTTGTTTGCTGTTGATGTAGTCCTAAGCAGAGACTGGCGAAAATCACTTTCATGGAAAGGGGTTGCCAAGCTTCCAAAAAACTACGAGTTGCCTGAAATCTCAGCAAACATTTTTTCACCCAATCTTGATGATTCTTTCAGGTAATCATGAGTACACCAAAACCACTTGACTCACCAAATTTCGTTCTTCTAGGTTAAACCGTTCGTTTGCAGTAACCGTTTTCATTTTTAGGTTTCACTCTCTTTTCTCCTATAGGGATACATGCATTTGGAACTTTAAATCAAATACGGTTTGTGCTAGCTCTTTGAAACTTGACACAATAAAGTAGTTTCAAGTTCTATCTCTATGCTTTGTTTGCTGTTGATGTAGTCCTAAGCAGAGACTGGCGAAAATCACTTTCATAAAAGGGGGTTGCCAGGCTTCCAAAAAACTACGAGTTGCCTGAAATCTCAGCAAACATTTTTTCACCCAATCTTGATGATTCTTTCAGGTAATGATCAGTACACCAAAACCACTTGGCTCACCAAATTCGTTCTTCTAGGTTAAAACGTTCGTTTGCAGTAACCGTTTTCATTTTTAGGTTTCACTCTGTTTTCTCCTATAGGGATACATGTATTTGGAACCCTAAATCAAACACGGTTTGTGCTAGCTCTTTGAAACTTGACACAATAAAGCAGTTTCAAGTTCTATCTCTATGGTTTGTTTGCTGTTGATGTAGCCCTAAGCAGAGACTGGCGAAAATCACTTTCATGGAAAGGGGTTGCCAAGCTTCCAAAAAACTACGAGTTGCCTGAAATCTCAGCAAACATTTTTTCACCCAATCTTGATGATCCTTTCAGGTAATGATCAGTACACCAAAACCACTTGGCTCACCAAATTTCGTTCTTCTATGTTAAACCGTTCGTTTGCAGTAACCGTTTTCATTTTTAGGTTTCACTCTGTTTTCTCCTATAGGGATACATGTATTTGGAACCCTAAATCAAACACGGTTTGTGCTAGCTCTATGAAACTTGACACAATAAAGCAGTTTCAACTTCTATCTCTATGGTTTCTTTGCTGTTGATGTAGCCCTAAGCAGAGACTGGCAAAAATCACTTTCATGGAAAGGGGTTGCCAAGCTTCCAAAAAACTACAGGTTGCCTGAAATCTTAGCAAACATTTTTTCACCCAATCTTGATGATCCTTTCAGGTAATGATCAGTACACCAAAACCACTTGGCTCACCAAATTTCGTTCTTATGTTAAACCGTTCGTTTGCAGTAACCGTTTTCATTTTTAGGTTTCACTCTGTTTTCTCCTATAGGGATACCTGTATTTGGAACTCTAAATCAAACACGGTTTGTGCTAGCTCTTTGAAACTTGACACAATAAAGCAGTTTCAAGTTCTATCTCTATGCTTTGTTTGCTGTTGATGTAGCCCTAAGCAGAGACTGGCGAAAATCACTTTCATGGAAAGGGGTTGCCAAGCTTCCAAAAACTACGAGTTGCCTGAAAATCTCAGCAAACATTTTCTCACCAAATCTTGATGATTCTTTCAGGTAATGATCAGTACACCAAAACCACTTGGCTCACCAAATTTCGTTCTTCTAGGTTAAACCGTTCGTTTGCAGTAACCGTTTTCATTTTTAGGTTTCACTCATTTTTCTCCTATAGGGATACATGTGTTCGGAACTCTAAATCAAACACGGTTTGTGCTAGCTCTTTGAAACTTGACACAATAAAGCAGTATCAAGTTCTATCTCTATGCTTTGTTGCTGTTGATGTAGCCCTAAGCAGAGACTGGCGAAAATCACTTTCATGGAAAGGGGTTGCCAAGCTTCGAAAAAACTTCGAGTTGCCTGAAATCTCAGCAAACATTATGTCACTCAATCTTGATGACTCTTTCAGGTAATGATCAATACACCAAAACCACCTGGCTCACCAAATTTCGTTCTTCTAGGTTAAACCGTTCGTTTGCAGTAACCGTTTCCATTTTTAGGTTTCACTCTCTTTTCTCCTATACGGATACATGTATTTGGAATTCTAAATCAAACACGGTTTGTGCTAGCTCTTTGAAACTTGAAACAATAAAGCAGTTTCAAGTTCTATCTCTATGCTTTGTTTGCTGTTTATGTAGCCCTAAGCAGAGACTGGCGAAAATCACTTTCATGGAAAGTGGTTTCCAAGCTTCCAAAAAACTACGAGTTGCCTGAAATCTCAGCAAACATTTCTTCAGCCAATCTTGATGATTCTTTCAGGTAATGATCAGTACACCAAAACCACCTGGCTCACCAAATTTCGTTCTTCTAGGTTAAACCGTTCGTTTGCAGTAACCGTTTTCATTTTTAGGTTTCACTCTGTTTTTTCCTATAGGCATAGATGTATTTAAAACTCTAAATCAAACACGGTATGTGCTAGCTCTTTGAAACTTGACACAATAAAGCAGTTTCAAGTTCTGTCTCTATGCTTTGTTTGCTGTTGATGTAGCCCTAAGCAAAGACTGGCGAAAATAACTTTCATGGAAAGGGGTTGCCAAGCTTCCAAAAAACTACGAGTTTCCTGAAATCTCAGCAAACATTTTTTCTCCCAATCTTGATGATTCGTTCAGGTAATGATCAGTACACCAAAACCACTTGACTCACCAAATTTCGTTCTTCTAGGTTAAACCGTTCGTTTGCAGTAACCGTTTTCATTTTTAGGTTTCACTCTGTTTTCTCCTATAGGGATACATGCATTTGGAACTTTAAATCAAATACGGTTTGTGCTAGCTCTTTGAAACTTGACACAATAAAGTAGTTTCAAGTTCTATCTCTATGCTTTGTTTGCTGTTGATGTAGTCCTAAGCAGAGACTGGCGAAAATCACTTTCATAAAAGGCGGTTGCCAGGCTTCCAAAAAACTACGAGTTGCCTGAAATCTCAGCAAACATTTTTTCACCCAATCTTGATGATTCTTTCAGGTAATGATCAGTACACCAAAACCACTTGGCTCACCAAATTCGTTCTTCTAGGTTAAAACGTTCGTTTGCAGTAACCGTTTCATTTTTAGGTTTCACTCTGTTTTCTCCTATAGGGATACATGTATTTGGAACCCTAAATCAAACACGGTTTGTGCTAGCTCTTTGAAACTTGACACAATAAAGCAGTTTCAAGTTCTATCTCTATGGTTTGTTTGCTGTTGATGTAGCCCTAAGCAGAGACTGGCGAAAATCACTTTCATGGAAAGGGGTTGCCAAGCTTCCAAAAAACTACGAGTTGCCTGAAATCTCAGCAAACATTTTTTCACCCAATCTTGATGATCCTTTCAGGTAATGATCAGTACACCAAAACCACTTGGCTCACCAAATTTCGTTCTTCTATGTTAAACCGTTCGTTTGCAGTAACCGTTTTCATTTTTAGGTTTCACTCTGTTTTCTCCTATAGGGATACATGTATTTGGAACCCTAAATCAAACACGGTTTGTGCTAGCTCTATGAAACTTGACACAATAAAGCAGTTTCAAGTTCTATCTCTATGGTTTCTTTGCTGTTGATGTAGCCCTAAGCAGAGACTGGCAAAAATCACTTTCATGGAAAGGGGTTGCCAAGCTTCCAAAAAACTACAGGTTGCCTGAAATCTTAGCAAACATTTTTTCACCCCAATCTTGATGATCCTTTCAGGTAATGATCAGTACACCAAAACCACTTGGCTCACCAAATTTCGTTCTTATGTTAAACCGTTCGTTTGCAGTAACCGTTTTCATTTTTAGGTTTCACTCTGTTTTCTCCTATAGGATACCTGTATTTGGAACTCTAAATCAAACACGGTTTGTGCTAGCTCTTTGAAACTTGACACAATAAAGCAGTTTCAAGTTCTATCTCTATGCTTTGTTTGCTGTTGATGTAGCCCTAAGCAGAGACTGGCGAAAATCACTTTCATGGAAAGGGGTTGCCAAGCTTCCAAAAAACTACGAGTTGCCTGAAATCTCAGCAAACATTTTCTCACCAAATCTTGATGATTCTTTCAGGTAATGATCAGTACACCAAAACCACTTGGCTCACCAAATTTCGTTCTTCTAGGTTAAACCGTTCGTTTGCAGTAACCGTTTTCATTTTTAGGTTTCACTCATTTTCTCCTATAGGGATACATGTGTTCGGAACTCTAAATCAAACACGGTTTGTGCTAGCTCTTTGAAACTTGACACAATAAAGCAGTATCAAGTTCTATCTCTATGCTTTGTTTGCTGTTGATGTAGCCCTAAGCAGAGACTGGCGAAAATCACTTTCATGGAAAGGGGTTGCCAAGCTTCGAAAAAACTTCGAGTTGCCTGAAATCTCAGCAAACATATTGTCACTCAATCTTGATGACTCTTTCAGGTAATGATCAATACACCAAAACCACCTGGCTCACCAAATTTCGTTCTTCTAGGTTAAACCGTTCGTTTGCAGTAACCGTTTCCATTTTTAGGTTTCACTCTCTTTTCTCCTATACGGATACATGTATTTGGAATTCTAAATCAAACACGGTTTGTGCTAGCTCTTTGAAACTTGAAACAATAAAGCAGTTTCAAGTTCTATCTCTATGCTTTGTTTGCTGTTTATGTAGCCCTAAGCAGAGACTGGCGAAAATCACTTTCATGGAAAGTGGTTTCCAAGCTTCCAAAAAACTACGAGTTGCCTGAAATCTCAGCAAACATTTTTTCAGCCAATCTTGATGATTCTTTCAGGTAATGATCAGTACACCAAAACCACCTGGCTCACCAAATTTCGTTCTTCTAGGTTAAACCGTTCGTTTGCAGTAACCGTTTTCATTTTTAGGTTTCACTCTGTTTTTTCCTATAGGCATAGATGTATTTAAAACTCTAAATCAAACACGGTTTGTGCTAGCTCTTTGAAACTTGACACAATAAAGCAGTTTCAAGTTCTGTCTCTATGCTTTGTTTGCTGTTGATGTAGCCCTAAGCAAAGACTGGCGAAAATAACTTTCATGGAAAGGGGTTGCCAAGCTTCAAAAAACTACGAGTTTCCTGAAATCTCAGCAAACATTTTTTCTCCCAATCTTGATGATTCGTTCAGGTAATGATCAGTACACCAAAACCACTGGGCTCACCAAATTTCATTCTTCTAGGTTAAACCGTTCGTTTGCAGTAACCGTTTTCATTTTTAGGTTTCACTCTGTTTTCTCCTATAGGGATACATGTATTTGGAATTCTAAATCAAACACGGTTGTAATAGCTCTTTGAAACTTGACACAATAAAGCAGTTTCAAGTTCTATCTCTATGCTTTGTTTGCTGTTGATGTAGCCCTAAGCAGAGACTGGTGAAAATCACTTTCATGGAAAGGGGTTGCCAAGCTTTCAAAAAACTACGAGTTTCCTGAAATCTCAGCAAACATTTTTTCACCCAATCTTGATGATTCTTTCAGGTAATGATCAGTACACCAAATCCACTTGGCTCACCAAATTTTGTTCTTCTAGGTTAAACCGTTGGTTTGCAGTAACCGTTTTCATTTTTAGGTTTCACTCTGTTTTCTCCTATAGGGATACATGTATTTGAAACTCTAAATCAAACACGGTTTGTGCTAGCTCTTTGAAACTTGACACAATAAAGCAGTTTCAAGTTCTATCTCTATGGTTTGTGTGCTGTTGATGTAGCCCTAAGCAGAGACTGGCGAAAATCACTTTCATGGAAAGGGGTTGCCAAGCTTCCAAAAAAACTACGAGTTGCCTGAAATCTCAGCAAACATTTTTTCACCCAATCTTGATGATTCTTTCAGGTAATGATCAGTACACCAAAACCACTTGGCTCACCAAATTTTGTTCTGCTAGGTTAAACCGTTCGTTTGCAGTAACCGTTTTTATTTTTAGGTTTCACTCTGTTTTCTCCTATAGGGATACATGTATTTGGAACTCTAAATCAAACACGGTTTGTGCTAGCTCTTTGAAACTTGACACAATAAAGCAGTTTCAAGTTCTATCTCTATGCTTTGTTTGCTGTTGATGTAGCCCTAAGCAGAGACTGGCGAAAATCACTTTCATGGAAAGGGGTTGCTAAGCTTCCAAAAAACTACGAGTTGCCTGAAATCTCAGGAAACATTTTTTCACCCAATCTTGATGATCCTTTCAGGTAATGATCAGTACACCAAAATCACTTGGCTCACCAAATTTCGTTCTTCTATGTTAAACCGTTCGTTTGCAGTAACCGTTTTCATTTTTAGGTTTCACTCTGTTTTCTCCTATAGAGATACATGTATTTGGAACTCTAAATCAAACTCGGTTTGTGCTAGCTCTTTGAAACTTGACACAATAAAGCAGTTTCCAGTTCTAACACTATGGTTTGTTTGCTGTTGATGTAGCCCTAAGCAGAGACTGGCGAAAATCAGTTTCATGGAAAGGGGTTGCCAAGCTTCCAAAAAACTACGAGTTGCATGAAATCTCAGCAAACATTTTTTCACCCAATCTTGATGATTCTTTCAGGTAATGATCAGTACACCAAATCCACTTGGCTCACCAAATTTTGTTCTTCTAGGTTAAACCGTTGGTTTGCAGTAACCGTTTTCATTTTTAGGTTTCACTCTGTTTTCTCCTATAGGGATACATGTATTTGGAACTCTAAATCAAACACGGTTTGTGCTACCTCTTTGAAACTTGACACAATAAAGCAGTTTCAAGTTCTATCTCTATGCTTTTTTCCTGTTGATGTAGCCCTATGCAGAGACTGGCGAAAATCACTTTCATAGAAAGGGGTTGCCAAGCTTCCAAAAAACTACGAGTTGCCTGAAATCACAGCAAACATTTTCTCACCCAATCTTGACGATTCTTTCAGGTAATGATCAGTACACCAAAACCACTTGGCTCACCAAATTTCATTCTTCTAGGTTAAACCGTTCGTTTGCAGTATCCATTTTCATTTTTAGGTTTCACTCTGTTTTCTCCTATAGGGATACATGTATTTGGAACTCTAAATCAAACACGGTTTGTGCTAGCTCTTTGAAACTTGACACAATAAAGCAGTTTCCAGTTCAATCTCTATGATTTGTTTGCTGTTGATGTAGCCTTAAGCAGAGACTGGCGAAAATCCCTTTCATGGAAAGGGGTTGCCAAGCTTCCAAAAAACTACGAGTTGCCTGAAATCTCAGCAAACATTTTTTCACCCAATCTTGATGATTCTTTCAGGTAATGATTAGTACACCAAAACCCCTTGGCTCAACAAATTTCGTTCTTCTAGGTTAAACCGTTCGTTTACAGTAACCGTTTTCATTTTAATTTTCACTCTATTTTCTCCTATAGGGATACATGTATTTGGAACTCTAAATCAAACACGGTTTGTGCTAGCTCTTTGAAACTTGACACAATAAAGCAGTTTCAAGTTCTATCTCTATGCTTTGTTTGCTGTTGATGTAGCCCTAAGCAGAGACTGGCGAAAATCAGTTTCATGGAAAGGGGTTGCCAAGCTATCAAAAAACTACAAGTTGCCTGAAATCTCAGCAAACATTTTTTCACCCAATCTTGATGATTCTTTCAGGTAATGATCAGTACACCAAATCCACTTGGCTCACCAAATTTCATTCTTCTAGGTTAAACCGTTCGTTTGCAGTATCCATTTTCATTTTTAGGTTTCACTCTGTTTTCTCCTATAGGGATACATGTATTTGGAACTCTAAATCAAACACGGTTTGTGCTAGCTCTTTGAAACTTGACACAATAAAGCAGTTTACAGTTCTATCTCTATGCTTTGTTTGCTGTTGATGTAGCCGTAAGCAGAGACTGGCGAAAATCCCTTTCATGGAAAGGGGTTGCCAAGCTTCCAAAAAACTACGAGTTGCCTGAAATCTCAGCAAACATTTTTTCACCCAATCTTGATGATTCTTTCAGGTAATGATCAGTACACCAAAACCCCTTGGCTCAACAAATTTCGTTCTTCTAGGTTAAACCGTTCGTTTACAGTAACCGTTTTCATTTTAATTTTCACTCTGTTTTCTCCTATAGGGATACATGTATTTGGAACTCTAAATCAAACACGGTTTGTGCTAGCTCTTTGAAACTTGACACAATAAAGCAGGTTCAAGTTCTATCTCTATGCTTTGTATGCTGTTGATGTAGCCCTAAGCAGAGACTGGCGAAAATCCCTTTCATGGAAAGGGGTTGCCAAGCTTCCAAAAAACTACGAGTTGCCTGAAATCTCAGCAAACATTTTTTCACCCAATCTTGATGATTCTTTCGGGTAATGATCAGTACACCAAATCCACTTGGCTCACCAAATTTTGTTCTTCTAGGATAAACCGTTGGTTTGCAGTAACCGTTTTCATTTTTAGGTTTCACTCTGTTTTCTCCTATAGGGATACATGTATTTGGAACTCTAAATCAAACACGGTTTGTGCTACCTCTTTGAAACTTGACACAATAAAGCAGTTTCAAGTTCTATCTCTATGCTTTTTTTCCTGTTGATGTAGCCCTATGCAGAGACTGGCGAAAATCACTTTCATAGAAAGGGGTTGCCAAGCTTCCAAAAAACTACGAGTTGCCTTAAATCACAGCAAACATTTCCTCACCCAATCTTGACGATTCTTTCAGGTAATGATCAGTACACCAAAACCACTTGGCTCACCAAATTTCATTCTTCTAGGTTAAACCGTTCGTTTGCAGTATCCATTTTCATTTTTAGGTTTCACTCTGTTTTCTCCTATAGGGATACATGTATTTGGAACTCTAAATCAAACACGGTTTGTGCTAGCTCTTTGAAACTTGACACAATAAAGCAGTTTCCAGTTCTATCTCTATGATTTGTTTGCTGTTGATGTAGCCTTAAGCAGAGACTGGCGAAAATCCCTTTCATGGAAAGGGGTTGCCAAGCTTCCAAAAAACTACGAGTTGCCTGAAATCTCAGCAAACATTTTTTCACCCAATCTTGATGATTCTTTCAGGTAATGATTAGTACACCAAAACCCCTTGGCTCAACAAATTTCGTTCTTCTAGGTTAAACCGTTCGTTTACAGTAACCGTTTTCATTTTAATTTTCACTCTGTTTTCTCCTATAGGGATACATGTATTTGGAACTCTAAATCAAACACGGTTTGTGCTAGCTCTTTGAAACTTGACACAATAAAGCAGGTTCAAGTTCTATCTCTATGCTTTGTATGCTGTTGATGTAGCCCTAAGCAGAGACTGGCGAAAATCCCTTTCATGGAAAGGGGTTGCCAAGCTTCCAAAAAACTACGAGTTGCCTGAAATCTCAGCAAACATTTTTTCACCCAATCTTGATGATTCTTTCGGGTAATGATCAGTACACCAAATCCACTTGGCTCACCAAATTTTGTTCTTCTAGGTTAAACCGTTGGTTTGCAGTAACCGTTTTCATTTTTAGGTTTCACTCTGTTTTCTCCTATAGGGATACATGTATTTGGAACTCTAAATCAAACACGGTTTGTGCTACCTCTTTGAAACTTGACACAATAAAGCAGTTTCAAGTTCTATCTCTATGCTTTTTTTCCTGTTGATGTAGCCCTATGCAGAGACTGGCGAAAATCACTTTCATAGAAAGGGGTTGCCAAGCTTCCAAAAAACTACGAGTTGCCTTAAATCACAGCAAACATTTCCTCACCCAATCTTGACGATTCTTTCAGGTAATGATCAGTACACCAAAACCACTTGGCTCACCAAATTTCATTCTTCTAGGTTAAACCGTTCGTTTGCAGTATCCATTTTCATTTTTAGGTTTCACTCTGTTTTCTCCTATAGGGATACATGTATTTGGAACTCTAAATCAAACACGGTTTGTGCTAGCTCTTTGAAACTACACAATAAAGCAGTTTCCAGTTCTATCTCTATGCTTTGTTTGCTGTTGATGTAGCCGTAAGCAGAGACTGGCGAAAATCCCTTTCATGGAAAGGGGTTGCCAAGCTTCCAAAAAACTACGAGTTGCCTGAAATCTCAGCAAACATTTTTTCACCCAATCTTGATGATTCTTTCAGGTAATGATCAGTACACCAAAACCCCTTGGCTCAACAAATTTCGTTCTTCTAGGTTAAACCGTTCGTTTACAGTAACCGTTTTCATTTTTAGGTTTCACTCTGTTTTCTCCTATAGGGATACATGTATTTGGAACTCTAAATCAAACACGGTTTGTGCTAGCTCTTTGAAACTTGACACAATAAAGCAGTTTCAAGTTCTATCTCTATGCTTTGTTTGCTGTTGATGTAGCCCTAAGCAGAGACTGGCGAAAATCACTTTCATGGAAAGGGGTTGCCAAGCTTCCAAAAAACTACGAGTTGCCTGAAATCTCAGCAAACATTTTCTCACCCAATCTTGATGATTCTTTCAGGTAATGATCAGTACACCAAAACCACTTGGCTCACCAAATTTCGTTCTTCTAGGTTAAACCGTTCGTTTGCAGTAACCGTTTTCATTTTTAGGTTTCACTCTGTTTTCTCCTATAGGGATACATGTGTTCGGAACTCTAAATCAAACACGGTTTGTGCTAGCTCTTTGAAACTTGACACAATAAAGCAGTATCAAGTTCTATCTCTATGCTTTGTTTGCTGTTGATGTAGCCCTAAGCAGAGACTGGCGAAAATCACTTTCATGGAAAGGGGTTGCCAAGCTTCGAAAAAACTTCGAGTTGCCTGAAATCTCAGCAAACATTTTGTCACTCAATCTTGATGACTCTTTCAGGTAATGATCAATACACCAAAACCACCTGGCTCACCAAATTTCGTTCTTCTAGGTTAAACCGTTCGTTTGCAGTAACCGTTTCCATTTTTAGGTTTCACTCTCTTTTCTCCTATACGGATACATGTATTTGGAATTCTAAATCAAACACGGTTTGTGCTAGCTCTTTGAAACTTGACACAATAAAGCAGTTTCAAGTTCTATCTCTATGCTTTTTTTTGCTGTTGATGTAGCCCTAAGCAGAGACTGGCGAACATCACTTTCATGGAAAGGGGTTGCCAAGCTTCCAAAAAACTACGAGTTGCCTGAAATCTCAGCAAACATTTTTTCACCCAATCTTGATGATTCCTTCAGGTAATGATGAGTAAACCAAAACCACTTGGCTCACCAAATTTCGTTCTTCTAGGTTAAACCGTTCGTTTGCAGTAACCGTTTTCATTTTTAGGTTTCACTCTGTTTTCTCCTATAGGGATACATGTATTTGGAACTCTAAATCAAACACGGTTTGTGCTAGCTCTTTGAAACTTGACAAAATAAAGCAGTTTCAAGTTCTATTTCTATGCTTTGTTTGCTGTTGATGTAGCCCGAAGCAGAGACTGGCGAAAATCACTTTCATGGAAAGTGGTTTCCAAGCTTCCAAAAAACTATGAGTTGCCTGAAATCTCAGCAAACATTTTTTCAGCCAACCTTGATGATTCTTTCAGGTAATGATCAGTACAGCAAAACCACCTGGCTCACCAAATTACGTTCTTCTCGGTTAAACCGTTCGTTTGCAGTAACCGTTTTCATTTTTAGATTTCACTCTGTTTTCTCCTATAGGGATACATGTATTTGGAATTCTAAATCAAACACGGTTGTAATAGCTCTTTGAAACTTGACTCAATAAAGCAGTTTCAAGTTCTATCTCTATGGTTTTTTGCTGTTGATGTAGCCCTAAGCAGAGACTGGCGAAAATCACTTTCATGGAAAGGGGTTGCCAAGCTTCCAAAAAACTACGAGTTGCCTGAAATCTCAGCAAACATTTTTTCACCCAATCTTGATGATCCTTTCAGGTAATGATCAGTACACCAAAACCACTTGGCTCACCAAATTTCGTTCTTCTATGTTAAACCGTTCGTTTGCAGTAACCGTTTTCATTTTTAGGTTTCACTCTGTTTTCTCCTATAGGGATACATGTATTTGGAACCCTAAATCAAACACGGTTTGTGCTAGCTCTTTGAAACTTGACACAATAAAGCAGTTTCAAGTTCTATCTCTATGGTTTGTTTGCTGTTGATGTAGCCCTAAGCAGAGACTGGCAAAAATCACTTTCATGGAAAGGGGTTGCCAAGCTTCCAAAAAACTACAGGTTGCCTGAAATCTTAGCAAACATTTTTTCACCCAATATTGATGATCCTTTCAGGTAATGATCAGTACACCAAAACCACTTGGCTCACCAAATTTCGTTCTTATGTTAAACCGTTCGTTTGCAGTAACCGTTTTCATTTTTAGGTTTCACTCTGTTTTCTCCTATAGGGATACCTGTATTTGGAACTCTAAATCAAACACGGTTTGTGCTAGCTCTTTGAAACTTGACACAATAAAGCAGTTTCAAGTTCTATCTCTATGCTTTGTTTGCTGTTGATGTAGCCCTAAGCAGAGACTGGCGAAAATCACTTTCATGGAAAGGGGTTGCCAAGCTTCCAAAAAACTACGAGTTGCCTGAAATCTCAGCAAACATTTTCTCACCAAATCTTGATGATTCTTTCAGGTAATGATCAGTACACCAAAACCACTTGGCTCACCAAATTTCGTTCTTCTAGGTTAAACCGTTCGTTTGCAGTAACCGTTTTCATTTTTAGGTTTCACTCATTTTTCTCCTATAGGGATACATGTGTTCGGAACTCTAAATCAAACACGGTTTGTGCTAGCTCTTTGAAACTTGACACAATAAAGCAGTATCAAGTTCCATCTCTATGCTTTGTTTGCTGTTGATGTAGCCCTAAGCAGAGACTGGCGAAAATCACTTTCATGGAAAGGGGTTGCCAAGCTTCGAAAAAACTTCGAGTTGCCTGAAATCTCAGCAAACATTTTGTCACTCAATCTTGATGACTCTTTCAGGTAATGATCAATACACCAAAACCACCTGGCTCACCAAATTTTGTTCTTCTAGGTTAAACCGTTCGTTTGCAGTAACCGTTTCCATTTTTAGGTTTCACTCTCTTTTCTCCTATACGGATACATGTATTTGGAATTCTAAATCAAACACGGTTTGTGCTAGCTCTTTGAAACTTGACACAATAAAGCAGTTTCAAGTTCTATCTCTATGCTTTGTTTGCTGTTGATGTAGCCCTAAGCAGAGACTGGCGAAAATCACTTTCATGGAAAGTGGTTTCCAAGCTTCCAAAAAACTACGAGTTCCCTGAAATCTCAGCAAACATTTTTTCAGCCAATCTTGATGATTCTTTCAGGTAATGATCAGTACACCAAAACCACCTGGCTCACCAAATTTCGTTCTTCTAGGTTAAACCGTTCGTTTGCAGTAACCGTTTTCATTTTTAGGTTTCACTCTGTTTTCTCCTATAGGCATAGATGTATTTAAAACTCTAAATCAAACACGGTTTGTGCTAGCTCTTTGAAACTTGACACAATAAAGCAGTTTCAAGTTCTGTCTCTATGCTTTGTTTGCTGTTGATGTAGCCCTAAGCAAAGACTGGCGAAAATAACTTTCATGGAAAGGGGTTGCCAAGCTTCCAAAAAACTACGAGTTTCCTGAAATCTCAGCAAATATTTTTTCTCCCAATCTTGATGATTCGTTCAGGTAATGATCAGTACACCAAAACCACTGGGCTCACCAAATTTCATTCTTCTAGGTTAAACCGTTCGTTTGCAGTAACCGTTTTCATTTTTAGGTTTCACTCTGTTTTCTCCTATAGGGATACATGTATTTGGAATTCTAAATCAAACACGGTTGTAAGCTCTTTGAAACTTGACACAATAAAGCAGTTTCAAGTTCTATCTCTATGCTTTGTTTGCTGTTGATGTAGCCCTAAGCAGAGACTGGCGAAAATCACTTTCATGGAAAGGGGTTGCCAAGCTTCCAAAAAACTACGAGTTGCCTGAAATCTCAGCAAACATTTTTTCACCCAATCTTGATGATTCTTTCAGGTAATGATCAGTACACCAAAACCACTTGGCTCACCAAATTTCGTTCTTCTAGGTTAAACCGTTCGTTTGCAGTAACCGTTTTCATTTTAGGTTTCACTCTGTTTTCACCTATAGGGATACATGTATTTGGAACTCTAAATCAAACAAGGTTTGTCCTAGCTCTTTGAAACATGACACAATAAAGCAGTTTCAAGTTCTATCTCTATGCTTTGTTTGCTGTTGATGTAGCCCTAAGCATAGACTGGCGAAAATCACTTTCATGGAAAGGGGTTGCCAAGCTTCCAAAAATTACGAGTTGCCTGAAATCTCAGCAAACATTTTTTCACCCAATCTTGATGATTCTTTCAGGTAATGATCAGTACACCAAACCACTTGGCTCACCAAATTTCGTTCTTCTAGGTTAAACCGTTCGTTTGCAGTAACCGTTTTCATTTTTAAGTTTCACTCTGTTTTCTCCTATAGGGATACATGTATTTGGAACTCTAAATCAAACACGGTTTGTGCTAGCTCTTTGAAACTTGACACAAAAAAGCAGTTTCAAGTTCTATCTCTATGCTTTGTTTGCTGTTGATGTAGCCCTAAGCAGAGACTGGCGAAAATCACTTTCATGGAAAGGGGTTGCCAAGCTTCCAAAAAACTACGAGTTGCCTGAAATCTCAGCAAACATTTTTTCACCCAATCTTGATGATTCTTTCAGGTAATGATCAGTACACCAAAACCACTTGGCTCACCAAATTTCGTTCTTCTTGGTTAAACCGTTCGTTTGCAGTAAACGTTTTCATATTTAGGTTTCACTCTCTTTTCTCCTACAGGGATACATGTATTTGGAACTCTAAATAAAACACGGTTTGTGCTAGCTCTTTGAAACTTGACACAATAAAGCAGTTTCCAGTTCTATCTCTATGCTTTGTTTGCTGTTGATGTAGCCCTAATCAGAGACTGGCGAAAATCACTTTCATGGAAAGGGGTTGCCAAGCTTCCAAAAAACTACGAGTTGCCTGAAATCTCAGCAAACATTTTTTCACCCAATCTTGATGATTCTTTCAGGTAATGATCAGTACACCAAAACCACTTGGCTCACCAAATTTCGTTCTTCTAGGTTAAACCGTTCGTTTGCAGTAACCGTTTACATTTTTAGGTTTCACTCTGTTTTCTCCTATAGGGATACATGTATTTGGAACTCTAAATCAAACACGGTTTGTGCTAGCTCTTTGAAACTTGACACAATAAAGCAGTTTCAAGTTCTATCTGTATGCTTTGTTTGCTGTTGATGTAGCCCTAAGGAGAGACTGGCGAAAATCACTTTCATTGAAAGGGGTTGCCAAGCTTCCAAAAAAACTGCGAGTTTCCTGAAATCTCAGCAAACCTTTTTTCACCCAATCTTGATGATTCTTTCAGGTAATGATCAGTACACCAAAACACTTGGCTCACCAAATTTCGTTCTTCTAGGTTAAACCGTTCGTTTGCAGTAACCGTTTTTCATTTTTAGGTTTCCCTCTGTTTTCTCCTATAGGGATACATGTATTTGGAACTCTAAATCAAACACGGTTTGTGCTAGCTCTTTGAAACTTGACACAATAAAGCAGTTTCAAGTTCTATCTCTATGGTTTGTTTGCTGTTGATGTAGCTTTAAGCAGAGACTGGCGAAAATCACATTCATGGAAAGGGGTTGCCAAGCTTCCAAAAAACTACGAGTTTCCTGAAATCTCAGCAAACATTTTTTCACCCAATCTTGATGATTCTTTCAGGTAATGATCAGTACACCAAAACCACTTGGCTCACCAAATTTTGTTCTTCTAGGTTAAACCGTTCGTTTGCAGTAACCGTTTTCATTTTTAGGTTTCACTCTGTTTTCTCCTATAGGGATACATGTATTTGGAACTCTAAATCAAACACGGTTTGTGCTAGCTCTTTGAAACTTGACACAATAAAGCAGTTTCAAGTTCTATCTCTATGCTTTGTTTGCTGTTGATGTAGCCCTAAGCAGAAACTGGCGAAAATCACTTTCAAGGAAAGGGGTTGCCAAGCTTCCAAAAAACTACGAGTTTGCTGAAATCTCAGCAAACATTTATTCACCCAATCTTGATGATTCTTTCAGGTAATGATCAGTACACCAAAACCCCTTGGCTCAACAAATTTCGTTCTTCTAGGTTAAACCGTTCGTTTGCAGTAACCGTTTTCATTTTAATTTTCACTCTGTTTTCTCCTATAGGGATACATGTATTTGGAACTGTAAATCAAACACGGTTTGTGCTAGCTCTTTGAAACTTGACACAATAAAGCAGGTTCAAGTTCTATCTCTATGCTTTGTATGCTGTTGATGTAGCCCTAAGCAGAGACTGGCGAAAATCCCTTTCATGGAAAGGGGTTGCCAAGCTTCCAAAAAACTACGAGTTGCTGAAATCTCAGCAAACATTTTTTCACCCAATCTTGATGATTCTTTCGGGTAATGATCAGTACACCAAATCCACTTGGCTCACCAAATTTTGTTCTTCTAGGTTAAACCGTTGGTTTGCAGTAACCGTTTTCATTTTTAGGTTTCACTCTGTTTTCTCCTATAGGGATACATGTATTTGGAACTCTAAATCAAACACGGTTTGTGCTACCTCTTTGAAACTTGACACAATAAATCAGTTTCAAGTTCTATCTCTATGCTTTTTTTCCTGTTGATGTAGCCCTATGCAGAGACTGGCGAAAATCACTTTCATAGAAAGGGGTTGCCAAGCTTCCAAAAAACTACGAGTTGCCTTAAATCACAGCAAACATTTCCTCACCCAATCTTGACGATTCTTTCAGGTAATGATCAGTACACCAAAACCACTTGGCTCACCCAATTTCATTCTTCTAGGTTAAACCGTTCGTTTGCAGTATCCATTTTCATTTTTAGGTTTCACTCTGTTTTCTCCTATAGGGATACATGTATTTGGAACTCTAAATCAAACACGGTTTGTGCTAGCTCTTTGAAACTACACAATAAAGCAGTTTCCAGTTCTATCTCTATGCTTTGTTTGCTGTTGATGTAGCCGTAAGCAGAGACTGGCGAAAATCCCTTTCATGGAAAGGGGTTGCCAAGCTTCCAAAAAACTACGAGTTGCCTGAAATCTCAGCAAACATTTTTTCACCCAATCTTGATGATTCTTTCAGGTAATGATCAGTACACCAAAACCCCTTGGCTCAACAAATTTCGTTCTTCTAGGTTAAACCGTTCGTTTACAGTAACCGTTTTCATTTTTAGGTTTCACTCTGTTTTCTCCTATAGGGATACATGTATTTGGAACTCTAAATCAAACACGGTTTGTGCTAGCTCTTTGAAACTTGACACAATAAAGCAGTTTCAAGTTCTATCTCTATGCTTTGTTTGCTGTTGATGTAGCCCTAAGCAGAGACTGGCGAAAATCACTTTCATGGAAAGGGGTTGCCAAGCTTCCAAAAAACTACGAGTTGCCTGAAATCTCAGCAAACATTTTCTCACCCAATCTTGATGATTCTTTCAGGTAATGATCAGTACACCAAAACCACTTGGCTCACCAAATTTCGTTCTTCTACGTTAAACCGTTCGTTTGCAGTAACCGTTTTCATATTTAGGTTTCACTCTGTTTTCTCCTATAGGGATACATGTGTTCGGAACTCTAAATCAAAAACGGTTTGTGCTAGCTCTTTGAAACTTGACACAATAAAGCAGTATCAAGTTCTATCTCTATGCTTTGTTTGCTGTTGATGTAGCCCTAAGCAGAGACTGGCGAAAATCACTTTCATGGAAAGGGGTTGCCAAGCTTCGAAAAAACTTCGAGTTGCCTGAAATCTCAGCAAACATTTTGTCACTCAATCTTGATGACTCTTTCAGGTAATGATCAATACACCAAAACCACCTGGCTCACCGAATTTCGTTCTTCTAGGTTAAACCGTTCGTTTGCAGTAACCGTTTCATTTTTAGGTTTCACTCTCTTTTCTCCTATACGGATACATGTATTTGGAATTCTAAATCAAACACGGTTTGTGCTAGCTCTTTGAAACTTGACACAATAAAGCAGTTTCAAGTTCTATCTCTATGCTTTTTTTTGCTGTTGATGTAGCCCTAAGCAGAGACTGGCGAACATCACTTTCATGGAAAGGGGTTGCCAAGCTTCCAAAAAACTACGAGTTGCCTGAAATCTCAGCAAACATTTTTTCACCCAATCTTGATGATTCCTTCAGGTAATGATGAGTAAACCAAAACCACTTGGCTCACCAAATTTCGTTCTTCTAGGTTAAACCGTTCGTTTGCAGTAACCGTTTTCATTTTTAGGTTTCACTCTGTTTTCTCCTATAGGGATACATGTATTTGGAACTCTAAATCAAACACGGTTTGTGCTAGCTCTTTGAAACTTGACAAAATAAAGCAGTTTCAAGTTCTATCTCTATGCTTTGTTTGCTGTTGATGTAGCCCGAAGCAGAGACTGGCGAAAATCACTTTCATGGAAAGTGGTTTCCAAGCTTCCAAAAAACTATGAGTTGCCTGAAATCTCAGCAAACATTTTTTCAGCCAATCTTGATGATTCTTTCAGGTAATGATCAGTACAGCAAAACCACCTGGCTCACCAAATTACGTTCTTCTAGGTTAAACCGTTCGTTTGCAGTAACCGTTTTCATTTTTAGGTTTCACTCTGTTTTCTCCTATAGGGATACATGTATTTGGAATTCTAAATCAAACACGGTTGTAATAGCTCTTTGAAACTTGACTCAATAAAGCAGTTTCAAGTTCTATCTCTATGGTTTGTTTGCTGTTGATGTAGCCCTAAGCAGAGACTGGCGAAAATCACTTTCATGGAAAGGGGTTGCCAAGCTTCCAAATAACTACGAGTTGCCTGAAATATCAGCAAACATTTTTTCAACCAATCTTGATGATTGTTTCAGGTAATGATCAGTACACCAAAACCACTTGGCTCACCAAATTTCGTTCTTCTAGGTTAAACCGTTCGTTTACAGTAACCGTTTTCATTTTTAGGTTTCACTCTGTTTTCTCCTATAGGGATACATGTATTTGGAACTCTAAATCAAACTCGGTTTGTGATAGCTCTTTGAAACTTGACACAATAAAGCAGTTTCAAGTTCTATCTCTATGGTTTTTGTGCTGTTGATGTAGCCCTAAGCAGAGACTGGCGAAAATCACCTTCATGAAAGGGGTTGCCAAGCTTCCAAAAAACTACGAGTTGCCTGAAAACTCAGCAAACATTTTTTCACCCAAACTTGATGATTCTTTCAGGTAATGATCAGTACACCAAAACCACTTGGCTCACCAAATGTCGTTCTTCTAGGTTAAACCGATCGTTTGCAGTAACCGTTTCCATTTTTAGGTTTCACTCTCTTTTCTCCTATACGGATACATGTATTTGGAACTCTAAATCAAACACGGTTTGTGCTAGCTCTTTGAAACTTGACACAATAAAGCAGTTTCAAGTTCTATCTCTATGCTTTGTTTGCTGTAGATGTAGCCCTAAGCAGACACTGGCGAAAATCACTTGCATGGAAAGGGGTTGCCAAGCTTCCAAAAAACTACGAGTTGCCTGAAATCTCAGCAAACATTTTTTCACCCAATCTTGATGATTCTTTCAGGTAATGATCAGTACACCAAAACCACTTGGCTCACCAAATTTGTTCTTCTAGGATAAACCGTTCGTTTGCAGTAACCGATTTTATTTTTAGGTTTCACTCTGTTTTCTCCTATAGGGATACATGTATTTGGAACTCTAAATCAAACACGGTTTGTGCTAGCTCTTTGAAAATTGACACAATAAAGCAGTTTCAAGTTCTATCTGTATGCTTTGTTTGCTGTTGATGTAGCCCTAAGCAGAAACTGGCGAAAATCACTTTCATTGAAAGGGGTTGCCAAGCTTCCAAAAAAACTACGAGTTTCCTGAAATCGCAGCAAACATTTTTTCACCCAATCTTGATGATTCTTTCAGGTAATGATCAGTACACCACAACCACTTGGCTCACCAAATTTCGTTCTTCTAGGTTAAACCGTTCGTTTGCAGTAACCGTTTTCATTTTTAGGTTTCACTCTGTTTTCCCCTATAGGGATACACGTATTTGGAACTCTAAATCAAACACGGTTTGTACTAGCTCTTTGAAACTTGACACAATAAAGCAGTTTCAAGTTCTATCTCTATGCTTTGTTTGCTGTTGATTTAGCCCTAAGCAGAGACTGGCGAAAATCACTCTCATGGAAAGGGGTTGCCAAGCTTCCAAAAAACTACGAGTTGCCTGAAATCTCAGCAAACATTTTTTCACCCAATCTTGATGATTCTTTCAGGTAATGATCAGTACACCAAAACCAGTTGGCTCACCAAATGTCGTTCTTCTAGGTTAAACCGTTCGTTTGCAGTAACCGTTTTCATTTTTAGGTTTCACTCTGTTTTCTCCTATAGGGATACATGTATTTGGAACTCTAAATCAAACACGGTTTGTGCTAGCTCTTTGAAACTTGACACAATAAAGCAGTTTCCAGTTCTATCTCTATGCCTTGTTTGCTGTTGATGTACCCCTAAGCAGAGACTGGCGAAAATCACTTTCATGAAAAGGGGTTGCCAAGCTTCCAAAAAACTACGAGTTGCCTGAAATCTCAGCAAACATTTTTTCACCCAATCTTGATGATTCTTTCAGGTAATGATCAGTACACCAAAACCACTTGGCTCACCAAATTTGTTCTTCTAGGATAAACCATTCGTTTGCAGTAACCGATTTTATTTTTAGGTTTCACTCTGTTTTCTCCTATAGGGATACATGTATTTGGAACTCTAAATCAAACACGGTTTGTGCTAGCTCTTTGAAAATTGACACAATAAAGCAGTTTCAAGTTCTATCTGTATGCTTTGTTTGCTGTTGATGTAGCCCTAAGCAGAAACTGGCGAAAATCACTTTCATTGAAAGGGGTTGCCAAGCTTCCAAAAAAACTACGAGTTTCCTGAAATCGCAGCAAACATTTTTTCACCCAATCTTGATGATTCTTTCAGGTAATGATCAGTACACCACAACCACTTGGCTCACCAAATTTCGTTCTTCTAGGTTAAACCGTTCGTTTGCAGTAACCGTTTTCATTTTTAGGTTTCACTCTGTTTTCCCCTATAGGGATACACGTATTTGGAACTCTAAATCAAACACGGTTTGTACTAGCTCTTTGAAACTTGACACAATAAAGCAGTTTCAAGTTCTATCTCTATGCTTTGTTTGCTGTTGATTTAGCCCTAAGCAGAGACTGGCGAAAATCACTCTCATGGAAAGGGGTTGCCAAGCTTCCAAAAAACTACGAGTTGCCTGAAATCTCAGCAAACATTTTTTCACCCAATCTTGATGATTCTTTCAGGTAATGATCAGTACACCAAAACCAGTTGGCTCACCAAATGTCGTTCTTCTAGGTTAAACCGTTCGTTTGCAGTAACCGTTTTCATTTTTAGGTTTCACTCTGTTTTCTCCTATAGGGATACATGTATTTGGAACTCTAAATCAAACACGGTTTGTGCTAGCTCTTTGAAACTTGACACAATAAAGCAGTTTCCAGTTCTATCTCTATGCCTTGTTTGCTGTTGATGTACCCCTAAGCAGAGACTGGCGAAAATCACTTTCATGAAAAGGGGTTAACAAGCTTCCAAAAAACTACGAGTTGCCTGAAATCTCAGCAAAGATTTTTTCACCCAATCTTGATGATTCTTTCAGGTAATGATTAGTACACCAAAACCACTTGGCTCACCAAATGTCGTTCTTCTAGGTTAAACCGATCGTTTGCAGTAACCGTTTCCATTTTTAGGTTTCACTCTCTTTTCTCCTATACGGATACATGTATTTGGAACTCTAAATCAAACACGGTTTGTGCTAGCTCTTTGAAACTTGACACAATAAAGCAGTTTCAAGTTCTATCTCTATGCTTTGTTTGCTGTAGATGTAGCCCTAAGCAGACACTGGCGAAAATTACTTTCATTGAAAGGGATTGCCAAGCTTCCAAAAAAACTACGACTTTTCTGAAATCGCAGCAAACATTTTTTCACCAATCTTGATGATTCTTTCAGGTAATGATCAGTACACCAAAACCACTTGGCTCACCAAATTTCGTTCTTCTAGGTTAAACCGTTCGTTTGCAGTAACCGTTTTCATTTTTAGGTTTCACTCTATTTTCCCCTATAGGGATACACGTATTTGGAACTCTAAATCAAACACGGTTTGTACTAGCTCTTTGAAACTTGACACAATAAAGCAGTTTCAAGTTCTATCTCTATGCTTTGTTTGCTGTTGATGTAGCCCTAAGCAGAGACTGGCGAAAATCACTCTCGTGGAAAGGGGTTGCCAAGCTACCAAAAAACTACGAGTTGCCTGAAATCTCAGCAAACATTTTTTCACCCAATCTTGATGATTCTTTCAGGTAATGATCAGTACACCAAAACCACTTGGCTCACCAAATGTCGTTCTTCTAGGTTAAACCGTTCGTTTGCAGGAACCGTTTTCATTTTTAGGTTTCACTCTGTTTTCTCCTATAGGGATACATGTATTTGGAACTCTAAATCAAACACGGTTTGTGCTAGCTCTTTGAACCTTGACACAATAAAGCAGTTTCCAGTTCTATCTCTATGCCTTGTTTGCTGTTTATGTAGCCCTAAGCAGAGTCTGGCGAAAATCACTTTCATGGAAAGGGGTTGCCAGCTTCCAAAAAACTACGAGTTGCCTGAAATCTCGGCAAACATTTTTTCACCCAATCTTGATGATTCTTTCAGGTAATGATCAGTACACCAAAACCACTTGGCTCACCAAATTTCGTTCTTCTAGGTTAAACCGTTCGTTTGCAGTAACCGTTTTCATTTTTAGGTTTCACTCTGTTTTCTCCTTCAGGGATACATGTATTTGGTACTCTAAATCAAACACGGTTTGTGCTAGCTCTTTGAAACTTGACACAATAAAGCAGTTTCATGTTCTATCTCTACGGTTTGTTTGCTGTTGATGTATCCCTAAGCAGAGACTGGCGAAAATTACTTTCATGGAAAGGGGTTGCCAAGCTTTAAAAAAACTACGAGTTTCCTGAAATCTCAGCAAACATTTTTTCACCCAATCTTGATGATTCTTTCAGGTAATGATCAGTACACCAAAACCAGTTGGCTCACCAAATTTCGTTCTTCTAGGTTAAACCGTTCGTTTGCAATAACCGTTTTCATTTTTAGTTTTCACTCTGTTTTCTCCTATAGGGATACATGTATTTGGAACTCTAAATCAAACACGGTTGGTGCTAGCTCTTTGAAACTTGACACAATAAAGCAGTTTCAAGTTCTATCTCTACGGTTTCTTTGCTGTTGATGTAGCCCTAAGAAGAGACTGACTAAAATCACTTTCATGGAAAGGGCTTGCCAAGCTTCCAAAAAACTACGAGTTGCCTGAAATCTCAGCAAACATTTTTCACCCAATCTTGATGATTCTCTCAGGTAATGATCAGTACACCAAAACCACTTGGCTCACCAAATTTCCTTCTTCTAGGTTGCCTAAAAAAACTACGAGTTGCCTCAAATCTCAGCAAAAAACTACGAGTTGCCTCAAATCTCAGCAAACATTTTTCACCCAATCTTGATGATTCTTTCAGGAATGATCAGTACACCAAAACCCCTTGGTTCACCAAATTTCGTTCTTCTAGGTTAAACCATTCGTTTGCAGTAACCGTTTTCATTTTTAGGTTTCACTCTGTTTTCTCCTGTAGGGATACATGTATTTGGACCTCTAAATCAAACACGGTTTGTGCTAGCTCTTTGAAACTTGACACAACAAAGCAGTTTCAAGTTCTATCTCTATGGTTTGTTTGCTGTTGATGTAGCCCTAAACAGAGACTGGCGAAAATCACTTTCATTTAAAAGGGTTCCAAGCTTCCAAAAAACTACGAGTTGCCTGAAATCTCAGCAAACATTTTTTCACCCAATCTTGATGAATCTTTCAGGTAATGATCAGTACACGAAAACCACTTGGCTCACCAAATTTCGTTCTTCTAGGTTAAACCGTTCATTTGTAGTAACCGTTTTCATTTTTAGGTTTCACTCTGTTTTCTCCTATAGGGATAATTGTATTTGGAAATCTAAATCAAACACGGTTTGTGCTAGCTCTTTGAAACTTGAAACAATAAAGCAGTTTCAAGTTCTATCTCTACAGTTTGTTTGCTGTTGATGTAGCCCTAAGCAGAGACTGGCGAAAATCACCTTCATTTCAAAGGGTTCCAAGCTTCCACAAAACTACGAGTTGCCTGAAATCTCAGGAAACATTCTTTCACCCAATCTTGATGATTCTTTCAGGTAATGATCAGTACACCAAAACCACTTGGCTCACCAAATTTCGTTCTTCTACGTTAAACCATTCGTTTGCAGTAACCGTTTTCATTTTTAGCTTTCACTCTGTTTACTCCTATAGGGATACATGTATTTGGAACTCTAAATCAAACACGGTTTGTGCTAGCTCTTTGAAACTTGACACAATAAAGCAGTTTCAAGTTCTATCTCTATGCTTTGTTTGCTGTTGATGTAGCCCTAAGCAGAGACTAACAAAAATCACTGTGATGGAAAGGCGTTGCCAAGCTTCCAAAAATCTACGAGTTGCCTGAAATCTCAGCAAACATTTTTTCACCCAATCTTGATGATTCTTTCAGGTAATGATCAGTACACCAAAACCACTTGGCTCACCAAATTTCGTTCTTCTTGGTTAACCGTTCGTTTGCAGTAACCGTTTTCATTTTTAGGTTTCACTGTGTTTTCTCCTATAGGGATACATGTATTTAGAACTCTAAATCAAACACGGTTTGGGCTAGCTCTTTGAAACTTGACACAATAAGGCAGTTTCAAGTTCTGTCTCTATGATTTGTTTGCTGTTGATGTAGCCTAAGCAGAGACTGGCGAAAATCCCTTTCATGGAATGGGGTTGCCAAGCTTCCAAAAACTACGAGTTGCCTGAAATCTGAGCAAACATTTTTTCACCCAATCTTGATGATTCTTTCAGGTAATGATCAGTACACCAAAACCACTTGGCTCACCAAATTTCGTTCTTCTAGGTTAAACCGTTCGTTTGCAGTAACCGTTTTCATTTTTAGGTTTCACTCTGTTTTCTCCTATAGGGATACATGTATTTGGAACTCTAAATCAAACACGGTTTGTGCTAGCTCTTTGAAACTTGACACAATAAAGCAGTTTCAAGTTCTATCTCTATGCTTTGTTTGCTGTTGATGTAGCCCTAAGCAGACACTGGCGAATATCACCGTCATAAAGGGGTTGCCAAGCTTCCAAAAACTACGAGTTACCTGAAATCTCAGCAAACATTTTTTCACCCAATCTTGATAATTCTTTCAGGTAATGATCAGTACACCAAAACCACTTGGCTCACCAAAGTTCGTTCTTCTAGGTTAAACCGTTCGTTTACAGTAACCGTTTTCATTTTAGGTTTCTCTCTGTTTTCTCCTATAGATATACAAGTATTTGGAACTCTAACTCAAACACGGTTTGTGCTAGCTCTTTGAAACTTGACACAATAAAGCAGTTTCAAGTTCTATCTCTATGGTTTGTTTGCTGTTGATGTAGCCCTAAGCAGACTGGCGAAAATCACTTTCATGGAAAGGGGTTGCCAAGCTTCCAAAAAACTACGAGTTGCCTGATATCTCAGCAAATATTTTTTCACCCAATCTTGATGATTCTTTCAGGTAATGATCAGTACACCAAAACCACTTGGCTCACCAAATTTCGTTCTTCTAGGTTAAAACCGTTCGTTTGCAGTAACCGTTTTCATTTTTAGGTTTCACTCTGTTTTCTCCTATAGGGATACATGTATTTGGAACTCTAAATCAAACACGGTTTGTGCTAGCTCTTTGAAACTTGACACAATAAAGCAGTTTCAAGTTCTATCTCTATGCTTTGTTTGCTGTTGATGTAGCCCTAAGCAGAGACTGGCGAAAATCACTTTCATGGAAAGGGGTTGCCAAGCTTCCAAAAAACTACGAGTTGCCTGAAATCTCAGCAAACATTTTTTCACCCAATCTTGATGATTCTTTCAGGTAATGATCAGTACACCAAAACCACTTGGCTCACCAAATTTCGTTCTTCTAGGTTAAACCGTTCGTTTGCAGTAACCGTTTTCATTTTTAGGTTTCACTCTGTTTTCTCCTATAGGGATACATGTATTTGGAACTCTAAATCAAACAAGGTTTGTCCTAGCTCTTTGAAACATGACACAATAAAGCAGTTTCAAGTTCTATCTCTATGCTTTGTTTGCTGTTGATGTAGCCCTAAGCATAGACTGGCGAAAATCACTTTCATGGAAAGGGGTTGCCAAGCTTCCAAAAAATTACGAGTTGCCTGAAATCTCAGCAAACATTTTTTCACCCAATCTTGATGATTCTTTCAGGTAATGATCAGTACACCAAACCACTTGGCTCACCAATTTCGTTCTTCTAGGTTAAACCGTTCGTTTGCAGTAACCGTTTTCATTTTTAAGTTTCACTCTGTTTTCTCCTATAGGGATACATGTATTTGGAACTCTAAATCAAACACGGTTTGTGCTAGCTCTTTGAAACTTGACACAAAAAAGCAGTTTCAAGTTCTATCTCTATGCTTTGTTTGCTGTTGATGTAGCCCTAAGCAGAGACTGGCGAAAATCACTTTCATGGAAAGGGGTTGCCAAGCTTCCAAAAAACTACGAGTTGCCTGAAATCTCAGCAAACATTTTTTCACCCAATCTTGATGATTCTTTCAGGTAATGATCAGTACACCAAAACCACTTGGCTCACCAAATTTCGTTCTTCTTGGTTAAACCGTTCGTTTGCAGTAAACGTTTTCATATTTTAGGTTTCACTCTCTTTTCTCCTACAGGGATACATGTATTTGGAACTCTAAATAAAACACGGTTTGTGCTAGCTCTTTGAAACTTGACACAATAAAGCAGTTTCCAGTTCTATCTCTATGCTTTGTTTGCTGTTGATGTAGCCCTAATCAGAGACTGGCGAAAATCACTTTCATGGAAAGGGGTTGCCAAGCTTCCAAAAAACTACGAGTTGCCTGAAATCTCAGCAAACATTTTTTCACCCAATCTTGATGATTCTTTCAGGTAATGATCAGTACACCAAAACCACTTGGCTCACCAAATTTCGTTCTTCTAGGTTAAACCGTTCGTTTGCAGTAACCGTTTACATTTTTAGGTTTCACTCTGTTTTCTCCTATAGGGATACATGTATTTGGAACTCTAAATCAAACACGGTTTGTGCTAGCTCTTTGAAACTTGACACAATAAAGCAGTTTCAAGTTCTATCTGTATGCTTTGTTTGCTGTTGATGTAGCCTAAGGAGAGACTGGCGAAAATCACTTTCATTGAAAGGGGTTGCCAAGCTTCCAAAAAAACTGCGAGTTTCCTGAAATCTCAGCAAACCTTTTTTCACCCAATCTTGATGATTCTTTCAGGTAATGATCAGTACACCAAAACCACTTGGCTCACCAAATTTCGTTCTTCTAGGTTAAACCGTTCGTTTGCAGTAACCGTTTTCATTTTTAGGTTTCCCTCTGTTTTCTCCTATAGGGATACATGTATTTGGAACTCTAAATCAAACACGGTTTGTGCTAGCTCTTTGAAACTTGACACAATAAAGCAGTTTCAAGTTCTATCTCTATGGTTTGTTTGCTGTTGATGTAGCTTTAAGCAGAGACTGGCGAAAATCACATTCATGGAAAGGGGTTGCCAAGCTTCCAAAAAACTACGAGTTTCCTGAAATCTCAGCAAACATTTTTTCACCCAATCTTGATGATTCTTTCAGGTAATGATCAGTACACCAAAACCACTTGGCTCACCAAATTTTGTTCTTCTAGGTTAAACCGTTCGTTTGCAGTAACCGTTTTCATTTTTAGGTTTCACTCTGTTTTCTCCTATAGGGATACATGTATTTGGAACTCTAAATCAAACACGGTTTGTGCTAGCTCTTTGAAACTTGACACAATAAAGCAGTTTCAAGTTCTATCTCTATGCTTTGTTTGCTGTTGATGTAGCCCTAAGCAGAAACTGGCGAAAATCACTTTCAAGGAAAGGGGTTGCCAAGCTTCCAAAAAACTACGAGTTTGCTGAAATCTCAGCAAACATTTATTCACCCAATCTTGATGATTCTTTCAGGTAATGATCAGTACACCAAAACCACTTGGCTCACCAAATTTCGTTCCTCTAGGTTAAACCGTTTGTTTGCAGTAACCGTTTTCATTTTTAGCTTTCACTCTGTTTTCTCCTATAGGGATACATGTATTTGGAACTCTAAATCAAACACGGTTTGTGCTAGCTCTTTGAAACTTGACACAATAAAGCAGTTTCAAGTTCTATCTCTATGCATTGTTTGCTGTTGATGTAGCCCTAAATAGAGACTGGCGAAAATCACTTTCATGGAAAGGGGTTGCCAAGCTTCCAAAAAACTACGAGTTGCCTGAAATCTCAGCAAACATTTTTTCACCCAATCTTGATGATTCTTTCAGGTAATGATCAGTACACCAAAACCACTTGGCTCACCAAATTTCGTTCTTCTAGGTTAAACCGTTCGTTTGCAGTAACCGCTTTCATTTTTAGTTTTCACTCTGTTTTCTCCTATAGGGATACATGTATTTGGAACTCTAAATCAAACACGGTTTGTGCTAGCTCTTTGAAACTTGACACAATAAAGCAGTTTTAAGTTCTATCTCTATGCTTTGTTTGCTGTTGATGTAGCCCTAAGCAGAGACTTGCGAAAATCAATTTCATGGAAAGGGTTGCCAAGCTTCCAAAAAACTACGAGTTGCCTGAAATCTCAGCAAACATTTTTCACCCAATCTTGATGATTCTTTCAGGTAATGATCAGTACACCAAAACCACTTGGCTCACCAAATTTCGTTCTTCTAGGTTAAACCGTTCGTTTGCAGTAACCGTTTTCATTTTTAGGTTTCACTCTGTTTTCTCCTATAGTGATACATGTATTTGGAACTCTAAATCAAACACGGTTTGTGCTAGCTCTTTGAAACTTGACACAATAAAGCAGTTTCAAGTTCTATGTCTATGGTTTGTTTGCCGTTGATGTAGCCCTAAGCAGAGACTGGCGAAAATCACTTTCATGGAAAGGGGTTGCCAAGCTTCCAAAAAACTACGAGTTGCCTGAAATCTCAGCAAACATTTTTTCACTCAATCTTGATGATTCTTTCAGGTAATGATCAGTACACCAAAACCACTTGGCTCACCAAATTTCGTTCTTCTAGATTAAACCGTTCGTTTGCCGTAACCGTTTTCATTTTTAGGTTTCATTCTGTTTTCTCCTATAGGGATACATGTCTTTGGAACTCTAAATCAAACACGGTTTGTGCTAGCTCTTTGAAACTTGACACAATAAAGCAGTTTCAAGTTCTATGTCTATGGTTTGTTTGCCGTTGATGTAGCCCTAAGCAGAGACTGGCGAAAATCACTTTTATGGAAAGGGGTTGCCAAGCTTCCAAAAACTACGAGTTGCCTGAAATCTAAGCAAACATTTTTTCACCCAATCTTGATGATTCTTTCAGGTAATGATCAGTACACCAAAACCACTTGGCTCACCAAATTTCGTTCTTCTAGGTTAAACCGTTCGTTTGCAGTAACCGCTTTCATTTTTAGTTTTCACTCTGTTTTCTCCTATAGCGATACATGTATTTGGAACTCTAAATCAAACACGGTTTGTGCTAGCTGTTTGAAACTTGACACAATAAAGCAGTTTCAAGTTCTATTTCGATGCTTTGTTTGCTGTTGATGTAGCCCTAAGCTGAGACTGGCGAAAATCACTTTCATGGAAAGGGGTTGTCAAGCTTCCAAAAAACTACGAATTGCCTAAAATCTCAGCAAACATTTTTTCACCCAATCTTGATGATTCTTTCAGGTAATGATCAGTACACCAAAAACACTTGGCTCACCAAATTTAGTTCTTCTAGGTTAAACCGTTCGTTTGCAGTAACCGGTTTCATTTTTAGGTTTCACTCTGTTTTCTCCTATAGGGATACATGTATTTGGAACTCTAAATCAAACACGGTTTGTGCTAGCTCTTTGAAACTTGACACAATAAAGCAGTTTCAAGTTCTATCTCTGTTCTTTGTTTGCTGTTGATGTAGCCCTAAGCAGAGACTGGCGAAAATCACTTTCATGGAAAGGGGTTGCAAAGCTTCCAAAAAAATACGAGTTTCCTGAAATCTCAGCAAACATTTTTTCACCCAATCTTGATGATTCTTTCAGGTAATGATCAGTACATCAAAACCACTTGGCTCACCAAATTTCGTTCTTCTAGGTTAAACCGTTCGTTTGCAGTAACCGTTTTCATTTTTAGGTTTCACTCTGTTTTCTCCTATAGGGATACATGTATGTGGAACTCTAAATCAAACACGGTTTGTGCTAGCTTTTTGAACTTGACACAATAAAGCAGTTTCCAGTTCTATCTCTATGTTTTGTGTGCTGTTGATGTAGCCCTAAGCAGAGACTGGCGAAAATCACTTTCATGGAAAGGGGTTGCCAAGCTTCCGAAAAAGTATGAGTTGCCTGAAATCTCACCAAACATTTTTTCCCCAAATCTTGATGATTCTTTCAGGTAATTATCAGTACACCAAAACCACTTGGCTCACCAAATTTCGTTCTTCTAGGTTCAACCGTTCGTTTGCAGTAACCCTTTTCATTTTTAGGTTTCACTCTGTTTTCTCTTATAGGGATACATGTATTTGGAACTCTAAATCAAACACGGTTTGTGCTAGCTCTATGAAACTTGACACAATAAAGCAGTTTCAAGTTCTATCTCTATGCTTTGTTTCCTGTTGATGTAGCCCTAAGAAGAGACTGGCGAAAATCACTATCATGGAAAGGGGTTGCCCAGCTTCCAAAAAACTACGAGTTGCCTGAAATCTCAGCTAACATTTTTCACCCAATCTTGATGATTCTTTCAGGTAATGATCAGTACACCAAAACCACTAGGCTCACCAAATTTCGTTCTTCTAGGTTAAACCGTTTGTTTGCAGTAACCGTTTTCATTTTAGCTTTCACTCTGTTTTCTCCTATAGGGATACATGTATTTGGAACTCTAAATCAAACACGGTTTGTGCTAGCTCTTTGAAACTTGACACAATAAAGCAGTTTCAAGTTCTATCTCTATGCTTTGTTTGCTGTTGATGTAGCCGTAAGCAGAGACTGGCGAAAATCACTTTCATAGAATGGTGTTACCAAGCATCCAAAAAACTACGAGTTGCCTGAAATCTCAGCAAACATTTTTTCACCCAATCTTGATGATTCTTTCAGGTAATGATCAGTACACCAAAACCACTTGGCTCACCAAAGTTCGTTCTTCTAGGTTAAACCGTTCGTTTGCAGTAACCGTTTTGATTTTTAGGTTTCACTCTGTTTTCTCCTATAGGGATACATGTATTTGGAACTCTAAATCAAACACGGTTGTGCTAGCTCTTTGAAACTTGACACAATAAAGCAGTTTCAAGTTCTATCTCTATGTTTTGTGTGCTGTTGATGTAGCCCTAAGCAGAGACTGGCGAAAATCACTTTCATAGAAAGGGGTTGCCAAGCTTCCGAAAAACTGAGTTGCCTGAAATCTCACCAACATTTTTTCACCAAATCTTGATGATTCTTTCAGGTAATGATCAGTACACCAAAACCACTAGGCTCACCAAATTTCGTTCTTTTAGGTTAAACCGTTTGTTTGCAGTAACCGTTTTCATTTTTAGGTTTCACTCTGTTTTCTCCTATAGGGATACATGTATTTGGAACTCTAAATCAAACACGGTTTGTGCTAGCTCTTTGAAACTTGACACAATAAAGCAGTTTCAAGTTCTATCTCTATGCTTTGTTTGCTGTTGATGTAGCCCTAAGCAGAGACTGGCGAAAATCACTTTCATGGAAAGGGGTTGCCAAGCTTCCAAAAAACTACGAATTGCCTGAAATCTCAGCAAACATTTTTTCACCCAATCTTGATGATTCTTTCAGGTAATGATCAGTACATCAAAACCACTTGGCTCACCAAATTTCGTTCTTCTAGGTTAAACCGTTCGTTTGCAGTAACCGTTTTCATTTTTAGGTTTCACTCTGTTTTCTCCTATAGGGATACATGTATGTGGAACTCTAAATCAAACACGGTTTGTGCTAGCTTTTTGAACTTGACACAATAAAGCAGTTTCCAGTTCTATCTCTATGTTTTGTGTGCTGTTGATGTAGCCCTAAGCAGAGACTGGCGAAAATCACTTTCATGGAAAGGGGTTGCCAAGCTTCCGAAAAAGTATGAGTTGCCTGAAATCTCACCAAACATTTTTTCCCCAAATCTTGATGATTCTTTCAGGTAATGATCAGTACACCAAAACCACTTGGCTCACCAAATTTCGTTCTTCTAGGTTCAACCGTTCGTTTGCAGTAACCCTTTTCATTTTTAGGTTTCACTCTGTTTTCTCTTATAGGGATACATGTATTTGGAACTCTAAATCAAACACGGTTTGTGCTAGCTCTATGAAACTTGACACAATAAAGCAGTTTCAAGTTCTATCTCTATGCTTTGTTTCCTGTTGATGTAGCAGTAAGAAGAGACTGGCAAAAATCACTTTCATGGAAAGGGGTTGCCAAGCTTCCAAAAAACTACGAGTTGCCTGAAATCGCAGCTAACATTTTTCACCCAATCTTGATGATTCTTTCAGGTAATGATCAGTACACCAAAACCACTTGGCTCACCAAATTTCGTTCTTCTAGGTTAAACCGTTTGTTTGCAGTAACCGTTTTCATTTTTAGGTTTCACTCTGTTTTCTCCTATAGGGATACATGTATTTGGAACTCTAAATCAAACACGGTTTGTGCTAGCTCTTTGAAACTTGACACAATAAAGCAGTTACAAGTTCTATCTCTATGCTTTGTTTGCTGTTGATGTAGCCCTAAGCAGAGACTGGCGAAAATCACTTTCATGGAAAGGGGTTGCCAAGCTTCCAAAAAACTACGAATTGCCTGAAATCTCAGCAAACATTTTTTCACTCAATCTTGATGATTCTTTCAGGTAATGATCAGTACACCAAAACCACTTGGCTCACCAAATTTCGTTCTTCTAGATTAAACCGTTCGTTTGCCGTAACCGTTTTCATTTTTAGGTTTCATTCTGTTTTCTCCTATAGGGATACATGTCTTTGGAACTCTAAATCAAACACGGTTTGTGCTAGCTCTTTGAAACTTGACACAATAAAGCAGTTTCAAGTTCTATGTCTATGGTTTGTTTGCCGTTGATGTAGCCCTAAGGAGAGACTGGCGAAAATCACTTTCATGGAAAGTGGTTGCCAAGCTTCCAAAAAACTACGAGTTGCCTGAAATCTCAGCAAACGTTTTTTCACCCAATCGTGATGATTCTTTCAGGTAATTATCAGTACACCAAAACCACTAGGCTCACCAAATTTCATTCTTCTAGGTTAAACCGTTCGTTTGCAGTAACCGCTTTCATTTTTAGGTTTCACTCTGTTTTCTTCTATAGGGATACATGTATTTGGAACTCTAAATCAGACACGGTTTGTGCTAGCTCTTTGAAACTTGACACAATAAAGCAGTTTCAAGTTCTATCTCTATGCTTTGTTTGCTGTTGATGTAGCCCTAAGCAGAGACTGGCGAAAATCACTTTCATGGAAAGGGGTTGCCAAGCTTCCGAAAAATTATGAGTTGCCTGAAATCTCACCAAACATTTTTTCCCCAAATCTTGATGATTCTTTCAGGTAATGATCAGTACACCAAAACCACTTGGCTCACCAAATTTCGTTCTTCTAGGTTCAACCGTTCGTTTGCAGTAACCCTTTTCATTTTTAGGTTTCACTCTGTTTTCTCTTATAGGGATACATGTATTTGGAACTCTAAATCAAACACGGTTTGTGCTAGCTCTTTGAAACTTGACACAATAAAGCAGTTTCAAGTTCTATCTCTATGCTTTGTTTGCTGTTGATGTAGCCCTAAGCAGAGACTGGCGAAAATCACTTTCATGGAAAGGGGTTGCCAAGCTTCCAAAAAACTACGAATTTCCTGAAATCTCAGCAAACATTTTTTCACCCAATCTTGATGATTCTTTCAGGTAATTATCAGTACACCAAAACCACTTGGCTCACCAAATTTAGTTCTTCTAGGTTAAACCGTTCGTTTGCAGTAACCGCTTTCATTTTTAGGTTTCACTCTGTTTTCTCCTATAGGGATACATGTATTTCGAAGTCTAAATCAAACACGGTTTGTGCTAGCTCTTTGAAACTTGACACAATAAAGCAGTTTCAAGTTCTATCTCTATGCTTTGTTTGCTGTTGATGTAGCCCTAAGCAGAGACTGGCGAAAATCACTTTCATGGAAAGGGGTTGCCAAGCTTCCAAAAAACTACGAGTTGCCTGAAATCTCAGCAAACGTTTTTTCACCCAATCTTGATGATTCTTTCAGGTAATTATCAGTACACCAAAACAACTTGGCTCACCAAATTTCGTTCTTCTAGGTTAAACCGTTCGTTTGCAGTAACCACTTTCATTTTTAGGTTTCACTCTGTTTTCTCCTATAGGGATACATGTATTTGGAACTCTAAATCAAACACGGTTTGTGCTAGCTCTTTGAAACTTGACACAATAAAGCAGTTTCCAGTTCTATCTCTATGGTTTGTTTGCTGTTGATGTAGCCCTAAGCAGAGACTGGCGAAAATCACTTTCATGGAAAGGGGTTGCCAAGATTCCAAAAAACTACGAGTTGGGTGAAATCTCAGCAAACATTTTCTCACCCAATCTTGATGATTTTTTCAGGTAATGATCATTACACCAAAACCACTTGGCTCACCAAATTTCGTTCTTCTAGGTTAAACCGTTCGTTTGCAGTAACCGTTTTCATTTTTAGGTTTCACTCTGTTTTCTCCTATAGGGATACATGTATTTGGAACTATAAATCAAACACGGTTTGTGCTAGCTCTTTGAAACTTGACACAATAAAGCTGTTTCAAGTTCTATCTCTATGCTTTGTTTGCTGTTGATATAGCCCTAAGCAGAGACTGGCGAAAATCCCTTTCATGGAAAGGGGTTGCCAAGCTTCGAAAAAACTACGAGTTGCCTGAAATCTCAGCAAACATTTTTTCACCCAATCTTGATGATTCTTTCAGGTAATGATCAGTACTCCAAATCCAGCTGGCTCACCAAATTTCGTTTTTCTAGTTTAAACCGTTCGTTTGCAGTAACTGTTTTCATTTTTAGGTTGCACTCTGTTTTCTCCTATAGGGATACATGTATTTGGAACTCTAAATCAAACACGGTTTGTGCTAGCTCTTTGAAATTTGACACAATAAAGAAGTTTCAAGTTCTATCTCTATGGATTGTGTGCTGTTGATGTAGCCCTAAGCAGAGACTGGCGAAAATCACTTTCATGGAAGGGGGTTGCCAAGCTTCCGAAAAACTATGAGTTGCCTGAAATCTGACCAAACATTGTTTCACCAAATCTTGATGATTCTTTCAGGTAATGATCAGTACACCAAAACCTCTTTGCTCACCAAATTTCGTTCTTCTAGGTTCAACCGTTCGTTTGCAGTAACCGTTTTCATTTTTAGGTTTCACTCTGTTTTCTCCTATTGGGATACATGTATTTGGAACTCTAAATCAAACACGGTTTGTGCTAGCTCTTTGAAACTTGACACAATAAAGCAGGTTCAAGATCTATCTCTATGGTTAGTTTGCTGTTGATGTAGCCCTAAGCAGAGACTGGCGAAAATCACTTTCATGGAAAGTGGTTGCCAAGCTTCCAAAAAACTACGAGTTGCCTGAAATCTCAGCAAACGTTTTTTCACCCAATCGTGATGATTCTTTCAGGTAATTATGAGTACACCAAAACCACTAGGCTCACCAAATTTCATTCTTCTAGGTTAAACCGTTCGTTTGCAGTAACCGTTTTCATTTTTAGGTTTCACTCTGTTTTCTCCTATACGGATACATGTATTTGGAACTCTAAATCAAACACGGTTTGTGCTAGCTCTTTGAAACTTGACACAATAAAGCAGTTTCAAGTTCTATCTCTATGCTTTGTTTGCTGTTGATGTAGCCCTAAGCAGAGACTGGCGAAAATCACTTTCATGGAAAGGGGTTGCCAAGCTTACAAAAACCTACGAGTTTCCTGAAATCTCAGCAAACATTTTTTCACCCAATCTTGATGATTCTTTCAGGGAATGATCAGTACACCAAAACCACTTGGCTCACCAAATTTCGTTCTTCTAGGTTAAACCGTTCGTTTGCAGTAACCGTTTTCATTTTTAGGTTTCATTCTGTTTTCTCCTATAGGGATACATGTATTTGGAACTCTAAATCAAACACGGTTTGTGCTAGCTCTTTGAAACTTGACACAATAAAGCAGTTTCAAGTTCTATCTCTATGGTTTGTGTGCTGTTGATGTAGCCCTAAGCAGAGACTGGTGAAAATCACTTTCATGAAAAGGGTTGTCAAGCTTCCAAAAAACTACGAGTTGCCTGAAATCTCAGCAAACATTTTTTGACCCAATCTTGATGATTCTTTCAGGTAATGATCAGTACACCAAAATCACTTGGCTCACCAAATTTCGTTCTTCTAGGTTAAACCGTTCGTTTGCAGTAACCGTTTTCATTTTTAGGTTTCACTCTGTTTTCTCCTATAGAAATACATGTATTTGGAACTCTAAATCAGACACGGTTTGTGCTAGCTCTTTGAAACTTGACACAATAAAGCAGTTTCAAGTTCTATCTCTATGGTTTGTTTGCAGTTGATGTAGCCCTAAGCAGAGACTGGCGAAAATCACTTTCATGGAAAAGGGTTGCCAAGCTTCCAAAAAACTACGAGTTGCCTGAAATCTCAGCAAACATTTTTTCACCCAATCTTGATGTTTTTTTCAGGTAATGATCAGTACACCAAAACCACTTGGCTCACCAAATTTCGTTCTTCTAGGTTAAACCGTTCATTTGCAGTAACCGTTTTCATTTTTAGGTTTCTCTCTGTTTTTCCTATAGGGATACCTGTATTTGGAATTCTAAATCAAACACGGTTTGTGCTAGCTATTTGAAACTTGACACAATAAAGCAGTTTCAAGTTCTATCTCTATGCTTTGTTTGCTGTTGATGTAGCCCAAGCAGAGACTGGCGAAAATCACTTTCATGGAAAGGGGTTGCAAAGCTTCCAAAAAACTACGAGTTGCCTGAAATCTCAGCAACATTTTTTCACCCAATCTTGATGATTCTTTCAGGTAAAGATCAGTACACCAAAACCACTTGGCTCACCAAATTTCGTTCTTCTTGTTTAAACCGTTCGTTTGCAGTAACCGTTTTCATTTTTAGGTTTCATTCTGTTTTCTCCCATAGGGATACATGTATTTGGAACTCTAAATCAAACACGGTTTGTGCTAGCTCTTTGAAACTATACACAATAAAGCAGTTTCCAGTTCTATCTCTATGCTTTGTTTGCTGTTGATGTAGCCCTAAGCAGAGACTGGCGAAAATCACTTTCATGGAAAGGGGTTGCCAAGCTTCCAAAAAACTACGAGTTGCCTGAAATCTCAGCAAAAATTTTTTCAAACAATCTTGATGATTCTTTCAGGTAATGATCAGTACACCAAAACCACTTGGCTCACCAAATTTCGTTCTTCTAGGTTAAACCGTTCGTTTGCAGAAACCGTTTTTATTTTTAGGTTTCACTCTGTTTTCTCCTACAGGGATACATGTATTTGGAACTCTAAATCAAACACGGTTTGTGCTAGCTCTTTGAAACTTTACACAATAAAGCAGATTCAAATTCTATCTCTATGGTTTGTTTGCAGTTGATGCAGCCCTAAGCAGAGACTGGCGAAAATCACTTTCATAGAAAGGGGTTGCCAAGCTTCCAAAAAACTACGAGTTGCCTGAAATCTCAGCAAACATTTTTTCACCCAATCTTGATGATTCTTTCAGGTAATTATCAGTACACCAAAACCACTTGGCTCACCAAATTTCGTTCTTCTAGGTTAAACCGTTCGTTTGCAGTAACCGTTTTCATTTTTAGGTTTCACTCTGTTTTCTCCTATAGGGATACATGTATTTGGAACTCTAAATCAAACACGGTTTGTGCTAGCTCTTTGAAACTTGACACAATAAAGCAGTTTCAAGTTCTATCTCTATGCTTTGTTTGCTGTTGATGTAGCCCTAAGCAGAGACTGGCGAAAATCACTTTCATGGAAAGGGGATGCCAAGCTTGCAAAAAAATACGAGTTGCCTGAAATCTCACCAAACATTTTTTCACCCAATCTTGATGATTCTTTCAGGTAATTATCAGTACACCAAAACCACCTGGCTCACCAAATTTCGTTCTTCTAGGTTAAACCGTTCGTTTGCAGTAACCGTTTTCATTTTTAGGTTTCCCTCTGTTTTCTCCTATAGGGATACATGTCTTTGGAACTCTAAATCAAACACGGTTTGTGCTAGCTCTTTGAAACTTGACACAATAAAGCAGTTTCAAGTTCTATGTCTATGGTTTGTTTGCCGTTGATGTAGCCCTAAGGAGAGACTGGCGAAAATCACTTTCATGGAAAGTGGTTGCCAAGCTTCCAAAAAACTACGAGTTGCCTGAAATCTCAGCAAACGTTTTTTCACCCAATCGTGATGATTCTTTCAGGTAATTATCAGTACACCAAAACCACTAGGCTCACCAAATTTCATTCTTCTAGGTTAAACCGTTCGTTTGCAGTAACCGCTTTCATTTTTAGGTTTCACTCTGTTTTCTTCTATAGGGATACATGTATTTGGAACTCTAAATCAGACACGGTTTGTGCTAGCTCTTTGAAACTTGACACAATAAAGCAGTTTCAAGTTCTATCTCTATGCTTTGTTTGCTGTTGATGTAGCCCTAAGCAGAGACTGGCGAAAATCACTTTCATGGAAAGGGGTTGCCAAGCTTCCGAAAAATTATGAGTTGCCTGAAATCTCACCAAACATTTTTTCCCCAAATCTTGATGATTCTTTCAGGTAATGATCAGTACACCAAAACCACTTGGCTCACCAAATTTCGTTCTTCTAGGTTCAACCGTTCGTTTGCAGTAACCCTTTTCATTTTTAGGTTTCACTCTGTTTTCTCTTATAGGGATACATGTATTTGGAACTCTAAATCAAACACGGTTTGTGCTAGCTCTTTGAAACTTGACACAATAAAGCAGTTTCAAGTTCTATCTCTATGCTTTGTTTGCTGTTGATGTAGCCCTAAGCAGAGACTGGCGAAAATCACTTTCATGGAAAGGGGTTGCCAAGCTTCCAAAAAACTACGAATTTCCTGAAATCTCAGCAAACATTTTTTCACCCAATCTTGATGATTCTTTCAGGTAATTATCAGTACACCAAAACCACTTGGCTCACCAAATTTAGTTCTTCTAGGTTAAACCGTTCGTTTGCAGTAACCGCTTTCATTTTTAGGTTTCACTCTGTTTTCTCCTATAGGGATACATGTATTTCGAAGTCTAAATCAAACACGGTTTGTGCTAGCTCTTTGAAACTTGACACAATAAAGCAGTTTCAAGTTCTATCTCTATGCTTTGTTTGCTGTTGATGTAGCCCTAAGCAGAGACTGGCGAAAATCACTTTCATGGAAAGGGGTTGCCAAGCTTCCAAAAAACTACGAGTTGCCTGAAATCTCAGCAAACGTTTTTTCACCCAATCTTGATGATTCTTTCAGGTAATTATCAGTACACCAAAACAACTTGGCTCACCAAATTTCGTTCTTCTAGGTTAAACCGTTCGTTTGCAGTAACCACTTTCATTTTTAGGTTTCACTCTGTTTTCTCCTATAGGGATACATGTATTTGGAACTCTAAATCAAACACGGTTTGTGCTAGCTCTTTGAAACTTGACACAATAAAGCAGTTTCCAGTTCTATCTCTATGGTTTGTTTGCTGTTGATGTAGCCCTAAGCAGAGACTGGCGAAAATCACTTTCATGGAAAGGGGTTGCCAAGATTCCAAAAAACTACGAGTTGGGTGAAATCTCAGCAAACATTTTCTCACCCAATCTTGATGATTTTTTCAGGTAATGATCATTACACCAAAACCACTTGGCTCACCAAATTTCGTTCTTCTAGGTTAAACCGTTCGTTTGCAGTAACCGTTTTCATTTTTAGGTTTCACTCTGTTTTCTCCTATAGGGATACATGTATTTGGAACTATAAATCAAACACGGTTTGTGCTAGCTCTTTGAAACTTGACACAATAAAGCTGTTTCAAGTTCTATCTCTATGCTTTGTTTGCTGTTGATATAGCCCTAAGCAGAGACTGGCGAAAATCCCTTTCATGGAAAGGGGTTGCCAAGCTTCGAAAAAACTACGAGTTGCCTGAAATCTCAGCAAACATTTTTTCACCCAATCTTGATGATTCTTTCAGGTAATGATCAGTACTCCAAATCCAGCTGGCTCACCAAATTTCGTTTTTCTAGTTTAAACCGTTCGTTTGCAGTAACTGTTTTCATTTTTAGGTTGCACTCTGTTTTCTCCTATAGGGATACATGTATTTGGAACTCTAAATCAAACACGGTTTGTGCTAGCTCTTTGAAATTTGACACAATAAAGAAGTTTCAAGTTCTATCTCTATGGATTGTGTGCTGTTGATGTAGCCCTAAGCAGAGACTGGCGAAAATCACTTTCATGGAAGGGGGTTGCCAAGCTTCCGAAAAACTATGAGTTGCCTGAAATCTGACCAAACATTGTTTCACCAAATCTTGATGATTCTTTCAGGTAATGATCAGTACACCAAAACCTCTTTGCTCACCAAATTTCGTTCTTCTAGGTTCAACCGTTCGTTTGCAGTAACCGTTTTCATTTTTAGGTTTCACTCTGTTTTCTCCTATTGGGATACATGTATTTGGAACTCTAAATCAAACACGGTTTGTGCTAGCTCTTTGAAACTTGACACAATAAAGCAGGTTCAAGATCTATCTCTATGGTTAGTTTGCTGTTGATGTAGCCCTAAGCAGAGACTGGCGAAAATCACTTTCATGGAAAGTGGTTGCCAAGCTTCCAAAAAACTACGAGTTGCCTGAAATCTCAGCAAACGTTTTTTCACCCAATCGTGATGATTCTTTCAGGTAATTATGAGTACACCAAAACCACTAGGCTCACCAAATTTCATTCTTCTAGGTTAAACCGTTCGTTTGCAGTAACCGTTTTCATTTTTAGGTTTCACTCTGTTTTCTCCTATACGGATACATGTATTTGGAACTCTAAATCAAACACGGTTTGTGCTAGCTCTTTGAAACTTGACACAATAAAGCAGTTTCAAGTTCTATCTCTATGCTTTGTTTGCTGTTGATGTAGCCCTAAGCAGAGACTGGCGAAAATCACTTTCATGGAAAGGGGTTGCCAAGCTTACAAAAACCTACGAGTTTCCTGAAATCTCAGCAAACATTTTTTCACCCAATCTTGATGATTCTTTCAGGGAATGATCAGTACACCAAAACCACTTGGCTCACCAAATTTCGTTCTTCTAGGTTAAACCGTTCGTTTGCAGTAACCGTTTTCATTTTTAGGTTTCATTCTGTTTTCTCCTATAGGGATACATGTATTTGGAACTCTAAATCAAACACGGTTTGTGCTAGCTCTTTGAAACTTGACACAATAAAGCAGTTTCAAGTTCTATCTCTATGGTTTGTGTGCTGTTGATGTAGCCCTAAGCAGAGACTGGTGAAAATCACTTTCATGAAAAGGGGTTGTCAAGCTTCCAAAAAACTACGAGTTGCCTGAAATCTCAGCAAACATTTTTTGACCCAATCTTGATGATTCTTTCAGGTAATGATCAGTACACCAAAATCACTTGGCTCACCAAATTTCGTTCTTCTAGGTTAAACCGTTCGTTTGCAGTAACCGTTTTCATTTTTAGGTTTCACTCTGTTTTCTCCTATAGAAATACATGTATTTGGAACTCTAAATCAGACACGGTTTGTGCTAGCTCTTTGAAACTTGACACAATAAAGCAGTTTCAAGTTCTATCTCTATGGTTTGTTTGCAGTTGATGTAGCCCTAAGCAGAGACTGGCGAAAATCACTTTCATGGAAAAGGGTTGCCAAGCTTCCAAAAAACTACGAGTTGCCTGAAATCTCAGCAAACATTTTTTCACCCAATCTTGATGTTTTTTTCAGGTAATGATCAGTACACCAAAACCACTTGGCTCACCAAATTTCGTTCTTCTAGGTTAAACCGTTCATTTGCAGTAACCGTTTTCATTTTTAGGTTTCTCTCTGTTTTTTCCTATAGGGATACCTGTATTTGGAATTCTAAATCAAACACGGTTTGTGCTAGCTATTTGAAACTTGACACAATAAAGCAGTTTCAAGTTCTATCTCTATGCTTTGTTTGCTGTTGATGTAGCCCAAGCAGAGACTGGCGAAAATCACTTTCATGGAAAGGGGTTGCAAAGCTTCCAAAAAACTACGAGTTGCCTGAAATCTCAGCAAACATTTTTTCACCCAATCTTGATGATTCTTTCAGGTAAAGATCAGTACACCAAAACCACTTGGCTCACCAAATTTCGTTCTTCTTGTTTAAACCGTTCGTTTGCAGTAACCGTTTTCATTTTTAGGTTTCATTCTGTTTTCTCCCATAGGGATACATGTATTTGGAACTCTAAATCAAACACGGTTTGTGCTAGCTCTTTGAAACTATACACAATAAAGCAGTTTCCAGTTCTATCTCTATGCTTTGTTTGCTGTTGATGTAGCCCTAAGCAGAGACTGGCGAAAATCACTTTCATGGAAAGGGGTTGCCAAGCTTCCAAAAAACTACGAGTTGCCTGAAATCTCAGCAAAAATTTTTTCAAACAATCTTGATGATTCTTTCAGGTAATGATCAGTACACCAAAACCACTTGGCTCACCAAATTTCGTTCTTCTAGGTTAAACCGTTCGTTTGCAGAAACCGTTTTTATTTTTAGGTTTCACTCTGTTTTCTCCTACAGGGATACATGTATTTGGAACTCTAAATCAAACACGGTTTGTGCTAGCTCTTTGAAACTTTACACAATAAAGCAGATTCAAATTCTATCTCTATGGTTTGTTTGCAGTTGATGCAGCCCTAAGCAGAGACTGGCGAAAATCACTTTCATAGAAAGGGGTTGCCAAGCTTCCAAAAAACTACGAGTTGCCTGAAATCTCAGCAAACATTTTTTCACCCAATCTTGATGATTCTTTCAGGTAATTATCAGTACACCAAAACCACTTGGCTCACCAAATTTCGTTCTTCTAGGTTAAACCGTTCGTTTGCAGTAACCGTTTTCATTTTTAGGTTTCACTCTGTTTTCTCCTATAGGGATACATGTATTTGGAACTCTAAATCAAACACGGTTTGTGCTAGCTCTTTGAAACTTGACACAATAAAGCAGTTTCAAGTTCTATCTCTATGCTTTGTTTGCTGTTGATGTAGCCCTAAGCAGAGACTGGCGAAAATCACTTTCATGGAAAGGGGATGCCAAGCTTGCAAAAAAATACGAGTTGCCTGAAATCTCACCAAACATTTTTTCACCCAATCTTGATGATTCTTTCAGGTAATTATCAGTACACCAAAACCACCTGGCTCACCAAATTTCGTTCTTCTAGGTTAAACCGTTCGTTTGCAGTAACCGTTTTCATTTTTAGGTTTCACTCTGTTTTCTCCTATAGGGATACATGTATTTGGAACTCTAAATCAAACACGGTTTGTGCTAGCTCTTTGAAACTTGACACAATAAAGCAGTTTCAAGTTCTATCTCTATGCTTTGTTTGCTGTTGATGTAGCCCTAAGCAGAGACTGGCGAAAATCACTTTCATGGAAAGGGGTTGCCAAGCTTACAAAAACCTACGAGTCTCCTGAAATCTCAGCAAACATTTTTTCACCCAATCTTGATGATTCTTTCAGGGAATGATCAGTACACCAAAACCACTTGGTTCACCAAATTTCGTTCTTCTAGGTTAAACCGTTCGTTTGCAGTAACCGTTTTCATTTTTAGGTTTCACTCTGTTTTCTCCTATAGGGATACATGTATTTGGAACTCTAAATCAAACACGGTTTGTGCTAGCTCTTTGAAACTTGACACAATAAAGCAGTTTCAAGTTCTATCTCTATGGTTTGTGTGCTGTTGATGTAGCCCTAAGCAGAGACTGGCGAAAATCACTTTCATGGAAAGGGGTTGCCAAGCTTCCAAAAAACTACCAGTTGCCTGATATCTCAGCAAACATTTTTTCACCCAATCTTCATGATTCTTTCAGGTAATGATCAGTACAACAAAACCACTTGGCTCACCAAATTTCGTTCTTCTAGGTTAAACCGTTCGTTTGCAGTAACCGTTTTCATTTTTAGGTTTCTCTCTTTTTCTCCTATAGGGATACATGTATTTGGATCTCTAAATAAAACACGGTTTGTGCTAGCTCTTAGAAACTTGACACAATAAAGCAGTTTCAAGTTTTCTCTTTATGCTTTGTTTGCTGTTGATGTAGCCCTAAGCAGAGACTGGCGAAAATCACTTTCATGGAAAGGGGATGCCAAGCTTGCAAAAAAATACGAGTTGCCTGAAATCTCACCAAACATTTTTTCACCCAATCTTGATGATTCTTTCAGGTAATGATCAGTACACCAAAACCACTTGGCTCACCAAATTTCGTTCTTCTAGGTTAAACCGTTCGTTTGCAGTAACCGTTTTCATTTTTAGGTTTCACTCTGTTTTCTCCTATAGGGATACATGTATTTGGAACTCTAAATCAAACACGGTTTGTGCTAGCTCTTTGAAACATGACAGAATAAAGCAGTTTGAAGTTCTATCTCTATGCTTTGTTTGCTGTTGATGTAGCCCTAAGCAGAGACTGGCGAAAATCACTTTCATGGAAAGGGGTTGCCAAGCTTCCAAAAAACTACGAGTTGCGTGAAATCTCAGCAAACATTTTTTCACCCAATCTTCATAATTCTTTCAGGTAATGATCAGTACACCAAAACCACTTGGCTCACCAAATTTCGTTCTTCTAGGTTAAACCGTTCGTTTGCAGTAACCGTTTTCATTTTTAGGTTTCACTCTGTTTTCTCCTACAGGGATACATGTATTTGGAACTCTAAATCAAACACGGTTTGTGCTAGCTCTTTGAAACTTGACACAATAAAGCAGTTTCAAGTTCTATCTCTATGCTTTGTTTGCTGTTGATGTAGCCCTAAGCAGAGACTGGCGAAAATCACTTTCATGGAAAGGGGTTGCCAAGCTTACAAAAACCTACGAGTTTCCTGAAATCTCAGCAAACATTTTTTCACCCAATCTTGATGATTCTTTCAGGTAATGATCAGTACACCAAAACCACTTGGCTCACCAAATTTCGTTCTTCTAGGTTAAACCGTTCGTTTGCAGTAACCGCTCTCATTTTTAGGTTTCACTCTGTTTTCTCCTATAGGGATACATGTATTTGGAACTCTAAATAAAACACGGTTTGTGCTAGCTCTTTGAAACTTGACACAATAAAGCAGTTTCCAGTTCTATCTCTATGGTTTGTTTGCTGTTGATGTAGCCCTAAGCAGAGACTGGCGAAAATCACTTTCATGGAAAGGGGTTGCCAAGCTTCCAAAAAACTACGAGTTGCCTGAAATCTCCGCAAACATTTTTTCACCCAATCTTGATGATTCTTTCAGGTAATGATCAGTACACCAAAACCACTTGGCTCACCAAATTTCGTTCTTCTTGTTTAAACCGTTCGTTTGCAGTAACCGTTTTCATTTTTAGGTTTCATTCTGTTTTCTCCCATAGGGATACATGTATTTGGAACTCTAAATCAAACACGGTTTGTGCTAGCTCTTTGAAACTATACACAATAAAGCAGTTTCCAGTTCTATCTCTATGCTTTGTTTGCTGTTGATGTAGCCCTAAGCAGAGACTGGCGAAAATCACTTTCATGGAAAGGGGTTGCCAAGCTTCCAAAAAACTACGAGTTGCCTGAAATCTCAGCAAAAATTTTTTCAAACAATCTTGATGATTCTTTCAGGTAATGATCAGTACACCAAAACCACTTGGCTCACCAAATTTCGTTCTTCTAGGTTAAACCGTTCGTTTGCAGTAACCGTTTTTATTTTTAGGTTTCACTCTGTTTTCTCCTACAGGGATACATGTATTTGGAACTCTAAATCAAACACGGTTTGTGCTAGCTCTTTGAAACTTGACACAATAAAGCAGATTCAAGTTCTATCTCTATGGTTTGTTTGCAGTTGATGTAGCCCTAAGCAGAGACTGGCGAAAATCACTTTCATAGAAAGGGGTTGCCAAGCTTCCAAAAAACTACGAGTTGCCTGAAATCTCAGCAAATATTTTTTCACCCAATCTTGATGATTCTTTCAGGTAATTATCAGTACACCAAAACCACTTGGCTCACCAAATTTCGTTCTTCTAGGTTAAACCGTTCGTTTGCAGTAACCGTTTTCATTTTTAGGTTTCACTCTGTTTTCTCCTATAGGGATACATGTATTTGGAACTCTAAATCAAACACGGTTTGTGCTAGCTCTTTGAAACTTGACACAATAAAGCAGTTTCAAGTTCTATCTCTATGCTTTGTTTGCTGTTGATGTAGCCCTAAGCAGAGACTGGCGAAAATCACTTTCATGGAAAGGGGTTGCCAAGCTTACAAAAACCTACGAGTCTCCTGAAATCTCAGCAAACATTTTTTCACCCAATCTTGATGATTATTTCAGGGAATGATCAGTACACCAAAACCACTTGGTTCACCAAATTTCGTTCTTCTAGGTTAAACCGTTCGTTTGCAGTAACCGTTTTCATTTTTAGGTTTCACTCTGTTTTCTCCTATAGGGATACATGTATTTGGAACTCTAAATCAAACACGGTTTGTGCTAGCTCTTTGAAACTTGACACAATAAAGCAGTTTCAAGTTCTATCTCTATGGTTTGTGTGCTGTTGATGTAGCCCTAAGCAGAGACTGGCGAAAATCACTTTCATGGAAAGGGGTTGCCAAGCTTCCAAAAAACTACCAGTTGCCTGATATCTCAGCAAACATTTTTTCACCCAATCTTCATGATTCTTTCAGGTAATGATCAGTACAACAAAACCACTTGGCTCACCAAATTTCGTTCTTCTAGGTTAAACCGTTCGTTTGCAGTAACCGTTTTCATTTTTAGGTTTCTCTCTTTTTCTCTTATAGGGATACATGTATTTGGATCTCTAAATCAAACACGGTTTGTGCTAGCTCTTAGAAACTTGACACAATAAAGCAGTTTCAAGTTTTCTCTTTATGCTTTGTTTGCTGTTGATGTAGCCCTAAGCAGAGACTGGCGAAAATCACTTTCATGGAAAGGGGATGCCAAGCTTGCAAAAAAATACGAGTTGCCTGAAATCTCACCAAACATTTTTTCACCCAATCTTGATGATTCTTTCAGGTAATGATCAGTACACCAAAACCACTTGGCTCACCAAATTTCGTTCTTCTAGGTTAAACCGTTCGTTTGCAGTAACCGTTTTCATTTTTAGGTTTCACTCTGTTTTCTCCTATAGGGATACATGTATTTGGAACTCTAAATCAAACACGGTTTGTGCTAGCTCTTTGAAACATGACAGAATAAAGCAGTTTGAAGTTCTATCTCTATGCTTTGTTTGCTGTTGATGTAGCCCTAAGCAGAGACTGGCGAAAATCACTTTCATGGAAAGGGGTTGCCAAGCTTCCAAAAAACTACGAGTTGCGTGAAATCTCAGCAAACATTTTTTCACCCAATCTTCATAATTCTTTCAGGTAATGATCAGTACACCAAAACCACTTGGCTCACCAAATTTCGTTCTTCTAGGTTAAACCGTTCGTTTGCAGTAACCGTTTTCATTTTTAGGTTTCACTCTGTTTTCTCCTACAGGGATACATGTATTTGGAACTCTAAATCAAACACGGTTTGTGCTAGCTCTTTGAAACTTGACACAATAAAGCAGTTTCAAGTTCTATCTCTATGCTTTGTTTGCTGTTGATGTAGCCCTAAGCAGAGACTGGCGAAAATCACTTTCATGGAAAGGGGTTGCCAAGCTTACAAAAACCTACGAGTTTCCTGAAATCTCAGCAAATATTTTTTCACCCAATCTTGATGATTCTTTCAGGTAATGATCAGTACACCAAAACCACTTGGCTCACCAAATTTCGTTCTTCTAGGTTAAACCGTTCGTTTGCAGTAACCGCTCTCATTTTTAGGTTTCACTCTGTTTTCTCCTATAGGGATACATGTATTTGGAACTCTAAATAAAACACGGTTTGTGCTAGCTCTTTGAAACTTGACACAATAAAGCAGTTTCCAGTTCTATCTCTATGGTTTGTTTGCTGTTGATGTAGCCCTAAGCAGAGACTGGCGAAAATCACTTTCATGGAAAGGGGTTGCCAAGCTTCCAAAAAACTACGAGTTGCCTGAAATCTCCGCAAACATTTTTTCACCCAATCTTGATGATTCTTTCAGGTAATGATCAGTACACCAAAACCACTTGGCTCACCAAATTTCGTTCTTCTAGGTTAAACCGTTCGTTTGCAGTAACCGTTTTCATTTTTAAGTTTCACTGTGTTTTCTCCTATAGGGATACATGTATTTGGAACTCTAAATCAAACACGGTTTGTGCTAGCTCTTTGAATCATGACAGAATAAAGCAGTTTGAAGTTCTATCTCTATGCTTTGTTTGCTGTTGATGTAGCCCTAAGCAGAGACTTGCGAAAATCACTTTCATGGAAAGGGGTTGCCAAGCTTCCAAAAAACTACGAGTTTCGTGAAATCTCAGCAAACATTTTTTCACCCAATCTTGATGATTCTTTCAGGTAATGATCAGTACACCAAAACCACTTGGCTCACCAAATTTCGTTCTTCTAGGTTAAACCGTTCGTTTGCAGTAACCGTTTTCATTTTTAGGTTTCACTCTGTTTTCTCCTATAGGGATACATGTATTTGGAACTCTAAATCAAACACGGTTTGTGCTAGCTCTTTGAAACTTGACACAATAAAGCAGTTTGCAGTTCTATCTCTATTCTTTTTTTGCTGTTGATGTAGCCCTAAGCAGAGACTGCCGAAAATCACTTTCATGGAAAGGGGTTGCCAAGCTTCCAAAAAACTACGAGTTGCGTGAAATCTCAGCAAACATTTTTTCATCTAATCTTGATGATTCTTTCAGGTAATGATCAGTACACCAAAACCACTTGGCTCACCAAATTTCGTTCTTCTAGGTTAAACCGTTAGTTTCCAGTAACCGTTTTCATTTTTAGGTTTCACTCTGTTTTCTCCTACAGGGATACATGTATTTGGAACTCTAAATCAAACACGGTTTGTGATAGCTCTTTGAAACTTGACACAATAAAGCAGTTTCAAATTCTATCTCAATGCTTTGTTTGCTGTTGATGTAGCCCTAAGCAGAGACTGGCATAAAACGCTTACATGGAAAGGGGTTGCCAAGCTTCCAAAAAACTACGAGTTGCCTGAAATCTCAGCAAACATTTTTTCACCCAATCTTGATGATTCTTTCAGGTAATGATCAGTACACCAAAACCACTTGGCTCACCAAATTTCGTTTTTCTATGTTAAACCGTTCGTTTGCAGTAACCGTTTTCATTTTTAGGTTTCACTCTGTTTTCTCCTATAGGGATACATGTATTTGGAACTCTAAATCAAACACGGTTTGTGCTATCTCTTTGAAACTTGACACAATAAAGCAGTTCCAAGTTCTATCTCTATGCTTTGTTTGCTGTTGATGTAGCCCTAAGCAGAGACTGGCGAAAATCACTTTTATGGAAAGGGGTTGCCAAGCCCCAAAAAACTACGAGTTTCCTGAAATCTCAGCAAACATTTTTTCACCCAATCTTGATGATTCTTTCAGGTAATGATCAGTACACCAAAACCACTTGGCTCACCAAATTTCGTTTTCATAGGTTAAACCGTTCGTTTGCAGTAACCGTTTTTATTTTTAGGTTTCACTCTGTTTTTTCATATATGGATACATGTATTTGGAACTCTAAATCAAACACGGATTGTGCTAGCTCTTTGAAACTTGACACAATTAAGCAGTTTCAAGTTCTATCTCTATGCTTTGTTTGCTGTTGATGTAGCCCTAAGCAGAGACTGGCGAAAATCACTTTCATGGAAAGGGGTTGCCAAGCTTCCAAACAACTACGAGTTGCCTGAAATCTCAGCAAACATTTTTTCACCCAATCTTGATGATTCTTTCAGTTAATGATCAGTACACCAAAACCACTTGGCTCACCAAATTTCGTTCTTCTAGGTGAAACCGTTCGTTTGCAGTAACAATTTTCATTTTTAGGTTTAACTCTGTTTTCTCCTATAGGGATACATGTATTTGGAACTCTAAATCAAACACGGTTTGTGCTAGCTCTTTGAAACTTGACACAATAAAGCAGTTTCAAGTTCTATCTCTATGCTTTGTTTGCTGTTGATGTAGTCCTACGCAGAGACAGGCGAAAATCACTTTAATGAAAGGGGTTGCCAAGCTTCCAAAAAACTACGAGTTACCTGAAATCTCAATAACATTTTTTCACCCAATCTTGATGATTCTTTCAGGTAATGATCAGTACACCAAAACCACCTGGCTCACCAAATTTCGTTCTTCTAGGTTAAACCGTTCGTTTGCAGTAACCGTTTTCATTTTTAGGTTTCACTCTGTTTTCTCCTATAGGGATACATGTATTTGGAACTCTAAATCAAACACGGTTTGTGCTAGCTCTTTTAAACTTGACACAATAAAGCAGTTTCAAGTTCTATCTCTATGGTTTGTTTGCTGTTGATGTAGCCCTAAGCAGAGACTGGCGAAAATCACTTTCATGGAAAGGGGTTGCCAAGCTTCCAAAAAACTACGAGTTGCCTGAAATCTCAGCAAACATTTTTTCACCCAATCTTGATGATTCTTTCAGGTAATGATTAGTACACCAAAACCACTTGGCTCTCCAAATTTCGTTCTTCTAGGTTAAACCGTTCGTTTGCAGTAACCGTTTTCATTTTTATGTTTCACTCTGTTTTCTCCTATACGGATACATGTATTTGGAACTCTAAATCAAACACGGTTTGTGCTAGCTCTTTGAAACTTGACACAATAAAGCAGTTTCAAATTCTATCTCTATGCTTTCTTTGCTGTTGATGTAGCCCTAAGCAGAGACTGGCGAAAATCACTTTCATGGAAAGGGGTTGCCAAGCTTCCAAAAAATTACGAGTTGCCTGAAATCTCAGCAAACATTTTTTCACCCAATCTTGATGATTCTTTCAGGTAATGATCAGTACACCAAAACCACTTGGCTCACCAAATTTCGTTTTTCTATGTTAAACCGTTCGTTTGCAGTAACCGTTTTCATTTTTAGGTTTCACTCTGTTTTCTCCTATAGGGATACATGTATTTGGAACTCTAAATCAAACACGGTTTGTGCTAGCTCTTTGAAACTTGACACAATATAGCAGTTCCAAGTTCTATCTCTATGTTTTGTTTGCTGTTGATGTAGCCCTAAGCAGAGACTGGCGAAAATCACTTTCATGGAAAGGGGTTGCCAAGCTTCCAAAAAACTACGAGTTGCCTGAAATCTCAGCAAACATTTTTTCACCCAATCTTGATGATCCTTTCAGGTAATGATCAGTACACCAAAACCACTTGGCTCACCAAATTTCGTTCTTCTAGGTTAAACCGTTCGTTTGCAGTAACCGTTTTCATTTTTAGGTTTCACTCTGTTTTCTCCTATAGGGATACATGTATTTGGAACTCTAAATCAAACACGGTTTGTGCTAGCTCTTTGAAACTTGACACAATAAAGCATTTTCAAATTCTATCTCTATGGTTTGTTTGCTGTTGATGTAGCCCTAAGCAGAGACTGGCATAAAACGCTTTCATGGAAAGGGGTTGCAAGGCTTCCAAAAAACTACGAGTTGCCTGAAATCTCAGCAAACATTTTTTCACCCAATCTTGATGATTCTTTCAGGTAATGATAAGTACACCAAAACCACTTGGCTCACCAAATTTCGTTCTTTTAGGTTAAACCGTTCGTTTGCAGTAACCGTTTTCATTTTTAGGTTTCACTCTGTTTTCTCCTATGGGGATACATGTATTTGGAACTCTAAATCAAACACGGTTTGTGGTAGCTCTTTGAAACTTGACACAATAAAGCAGTTTCAAGTTCTCTCTCTATGGTTTGTTTGCTGTTGATGTAGCCCTAAGCAGAGACTGGCGAAAATCACTTTCATGAAAAGGGGTTGCCAAGCTTCCAAAAAACTACGAGTTGCATGAAATCTCATCAAACATTTTTTCACCCAATCTTGATGATTCTTTCAGGTAATGATCAGTACACCAAAACCACTTGGCTCGCCAAATTTCGTTCTTCTAGGTTAAACCGTTCGTTTGCAGTAACCGTTTTCATTTTTAGGTTTCACTCTGTTTTCTCCTATAGGGATACATGTATTTGGAACTCTAAATCAAACACGGTTTGTGCTAGCTCTTTGAAACTTGACACAATAAAGCAGTTTCAAGTTCTATCTCTATGCTTTGTTTGCCGTTCATGTAGCCCTAAGCAGAGACTGGCGAAAATCACTTTCATGGAAAGGGGTTGCCAAGCTTCCAAAAAACTACGAGTTACCTGAAATCTCAGCAAACATTTTTTCACCCAATCTTGATGATTCTTTCAGGTAATGATGAGTACACCAAAACCACTTGGCTCACCAAATTTCGTTCTTCTAGGTTAAACCGTTCGTTTGCAGTAACCGTTTTCATTTTTAGGTTTCACTGTGTTTTCTTCTATAGGGATACATGTATTTGAAACTCTAAATCAAACACGGTTTGTGCTAGCTCTTTGAAACTTGACACAATAAAGCAGTTCCAAGTTCTATCTCTATGCTTTGTTTGCTGTTGATGTAGCCCTAAGCAGAGACTGGCGAAAATCACTTTCATGGAAAGGGGTTGCCAAGCCCCAAAAAATTACGAGTTGCCTGAAATCTCAGCAAACATTTTTTCACCCAAACTTGATGATTCTTTCAGGTAATGATCAGTACACCAAAACCACTTGGCTCACCAAATTTCGTTCTTCTAGGTTAAACCGTTCGTTTGCAGTAACCGTTTTTATTTTTAGGTTTCACTTTGTTTTTTCATATATGGATACATGTATTTGGAACTGTAAATCAAACACGGTTTGTGCTAGCTCTTTGAAACTTGACACAATTAAGCAGTTTCAAGTTCTATCTCTATGCTTTGTTTGCTGTTGATGTAGCCCTAAGCAGAGACTGGCGAAAATCACTTTCATGTCAAGGGGTTGCCAAGCTTCCAAAAAACTACGAGGTGCCTGAAATCTCAATAACATTTTTTCACCCAATCTTGATGATTCTTTCAGGTAATGATCAGTACACCAAAACCACTTGGCTCACCAAATTTCTTTCTTCTAGGTGAAACCGTTCGTTTGCAGTAACCGTTTTCATTTTTAGGTTTAACTCTGTTTTCTCCTATAGGGATACATGTATTTGGAACTCTAATTCAAACACGGTTTGTCCTAGCTCTTTGAAACTTGACACAATAAAGCAGTTTCAAGTTCTATCTCTATGCTTTGTTTGCTGTTGATGTAGCCCTAAGCAGAGACTGGCGAAAATCACTTTCATGGAAAGGGGTTGCCAAGCTTCCAAAAAACTACGAGTTGCCTGAAATCTCAGCAAACATTTTTTCACCCAATCTTGATGATTCTTTCAGGTAATGATCAGTACACCAAAACCACTTGGCTCACCAAATTTCGTTCTTCTAGGTTAAACCGTTCGTTTGCAGTAACCGTTTTCATTTTTAGGTTTCACTCTGTTTTCTCCTATAGGGATACATGTATTTGGAACTCTAAATCAAACACGGTTTGTGCTAGCTCTTTGAAACTTGACACAATAAAGCAGTTTCCAGTTCTATCACTATGGTTTGTTTGCTGTTGATGTAGCCCTAAGCAGAGACTGGCATAAAACGCTTACATGGAAAGGGGTTGCCAAGCCCCAAAAAATTACGAGTGTCCTGAAATCTCAGCAAACATTTTTTCACCCAATCTTGATGATTCTTTCAGGTAATGATCAGTACACCAAAACTACTTGGCTCGCCAAATTTCGTTTTTCTAGGTTAAACCGTTCGTTTGCAGTAACCGTTTTCATTTTTAGGTTTCACTCTGTTTTCTCCTATGGGGATACATGTATTTGGAACTCTAAATCAAACACGGTTTGTGCTAGCTCTTTGAAACTTGACAGAATAAAGCAGTTTCAAGTTCTCTCTCTATGCTTTGTTTGCTGTTGATGTAGCCCTAAGCAGAGACTGGCGATAATCACTTTCATGAAAAGGGGTTGCCAAGCTTTCAAAAAACTACGAGTTGCCTGAAATCTCAGCAAACATTTTTTCACCCAATCTTGATGATTCTTTCAGGTAATGATCAGTACACCAAAACCACTTGGCTCACCAAATTTCGTTCTTCTAGGTTAAACCGTTCGTTTGCAGTAACTGTTTTCATTTTTAAGTTTCACTCTGTTTTCTCCTATAGGGATACATGTATTTGAAACTCTAAATCAAACACGGTTTGTGCTAGCTCTTTGAAACTTGACACAATAAAGCAGTTCCAAGTTCTATCTCTATGCTTTGTTTGCTGTTGATGTAGCCTTAAGCAGAGACTGGCGAAAATCACTTTCATGAAAAGGGGTTGCCAAGCTTCCAAAAAACTGCGAGTTGCCTGAAATCTCATCAAACATTTTTTCATCCAATCTTGATGATTCTTTCAGGTAATGATCAGTACACCAAAACCACTTGGCTCGCCAAATTTCGTTCTTCTAGGTTAAACCGTTCGTTTGCAGTAACCGTTTTCATTTTTAGGTTTCACTCTGTTTTCTCCTATAGGGATACATGTATTTGGAACTCTAAATCAAACACGGTTTGTGCTAGCTCTTTGAAACTTGACACAATAAAGCAGTTTCAAGTTCTATCTCTATGCTTTGTTTGCCGTTCATGTAGCCCTAAGCAGAGACTGGCGAAAATCACTTTCATGGAAAGGGGTTGCCAAGCTTCCAAAAAACTACGAGTTACCTGAAATCTCAGCAAACATTTTTTCACCCAATCTTGATGATTCTTTCAGGTAATGATCAGTACACCAAAACCACTTGGCTCACCAAATTTCGTTCTTCTAGGTTAAACCGTTCGTTTGCAGTAACCGTTTTCATTTTTAGGTTTCACTGTGTTTTCTTCTATAGGGATACATGTATTTGAAACTCTAAATCAAACACGGTTTGTGCTAGCTCTTTGAAACATGACACAATAAAGCAGTTCCAAGTTCTATCTCTATGCTTTGTTTGCTGTTGATGTAGCCCTAAGCAGAGACTGGCGAAAATCACTTTCATGGAAAGGGGTTGCCAAGCCCCAAAAAATTACGAGTTGCCTGAAATCTCAGCAAACATTTTTTCACCCAAACTTGATGATTCTTTCAGGTAATGATCAGTACACCAAAACCACTTGGCTCACCAAATTTCGTTCTTCTAGGTTAAACCGTTCGTTTGCAGTAACCGTTTTTATTTTTAGGTTTCACTTTGTTTTTTCATATATGGATACCTGTATTTGGAACTCTAAATCAAACACGGTTTGTGCTAGCTCTTTGAAACTTGACACAATTAAGCAGTTTCAAGTTCTATCTCTATGCTTTGTTTACTGTTGATGTAGCCCTAAGCAGAGACTGGCGAAAATCACTTTCATGTCAAGGGGTTGCCAAGCTTCCAAAAAACTACGAGTTGCCTGAAATCTCAATAACATTTTTTCACCCAATCTTGATGATTCTTTCAGGTAATGATCAGTACACCAAAACCACTTGGCTCACCAAATTTCTTTCTTCTAGGTGAAACCGTTCGTTTGCAGTAACCGTTTTCATTTTTAGGTTTAACTCTGTTTTCTCCTATAGGGATACATGTATTTGGAACTCTAATTCAAACACGGTTTGTCCTAGCTCTTTGAAACTTGACACAATAAAGCAGTTTCAAGTTCTATCTCTCTGCTTTGTTTGCTGTTGATGTAGCCCTACGCAGAGACTGGCGAAAATCACTTTAATGGAAAGGGGTTGCCAAGCTTCCAAAAAACTACGAGTTGCCTGAAATCTCAGCAAACATTTTTTCACCCAATCTTGATGATTCTTTCAGGTAATGATCAGTACACCAAAACTACTTGGCTCGCCAAATTTCGTTCTTCTAGGTTAAACCGTTCGTTTGCAGTAACCGTTTTCATTTTTAGGTTTCACTCTGTTTTCTCCTATGGGGATACATGTATTTGGAACTCTAAATCAAACACGGTTGGTGCTAGCTCTTTGAAACTTGACACAATAAAGCAGTTTCAAGTTCTCTCTCTATGCTTTGTTTGCTGTTGATGTAGCCCTAAGCAGAGACTGGCGAAAATCACTTTCATGAAAAGGGGTTGCCAAGCTTTCAAAAAACTACGAGTTGCCTGAAATCTCATCAAACATTTTTTCACCCAATCTTGATGATTCTTTCAGGTAATGATCAGTACACCAAAACCACTTGGCTCACCAAATTTCGTTCTTCTAGGTTAAACCGTTCGTTTGCAGTAACTGTTTTCATTTTTAAGTTTCACTCTGTTTTCTCCTATAGGGATACATGTATTTGAAACTCTAAATCAAACACGGTTTGTGCTAGCTCTTTGAAACTTGACACAATAAAGCAGTTCCAAGTTCTATCTCTATGCTTTGTTTGCTGTTGATGTAGCCTTAAGCAGAGACTGGCGAAAATCACTTTCATGAAAAGGGGTTGCCAAGCTTCCAAAAACTGCGAGTTGCCTGAAATCTCATCAAACATTTTTTTCACCCAATCTTGATGATTCTTTCAGGTAATGATCAGTACACCAAAACCACTTGGCTCGCCAAATTTCGTTCTTCTAGGTTAAACCGTTCGTTTGCAGTAACCGTTTTCATTTTTAGGTTCCACTCTGTTTCTCCTATAGGGATACATGTATTTGGAACTCTAAATCAAACACGGTTTGTGCTAGCTCTTTGAAACTTGACACAATAAAGCAGTTTCAAGTTCTATCTCTATGCTTTCTTTGCCGTTCATGTAGCCCTAAGCAGAGACTGGCGAAAATCACTTTCATGGAAAGGGCTTGCCAAGCTTCCAAAAAACTACGAGTTACCTGAAATCTCAGCAAACATTTTTTCACCCAATCTTGATGATTCTTTCAGGTAATGATCAGTACACCAAAACCACTTGGCTCGCCAAATTTCGTTCTTCTAGGTTAAACCGTTCGTTTGCAGTAACCGTTTTCATTTTACGTTTCACTCTGTTTTCTCCTATAGGGATACATGTATTTGGAACTCTAAATCAAACACGGTTTGTGCTAGCTCTTTGAAACTTGACACAATAAAGCAGTTTCAAGTTCTATCTCTATGCTTTGTTTGCTGTTGATGTAGCCCTACGCAGAGACTGGCGAAAATCACTTTAATGGAAAGGGGTTGCCAAGCTTCCAAAAAACTACGAGTTGCCTGAAATCTCAATAACATTTTTGCACCCAATCTTGATGATACTTTCAGGTAATGATCAGTACACCAAAACCACCTGGCTCACCAAATTTCGTTCTTCTAGGTTAAACCGTTCGTTTGCAGTAACCGTTTTCATTTTTAGGTTTCACTCTGTTTTCTCCTATAGGGCTACATGTATTTGGAACTCTAAATCAAACACGGTTTGTGGTAGCTCTTTGAAACTTGACACAATAAAGCAGTTTCAAATTCTATATCTATGCTTTGATTGCTGTTGATGTAGCCCTAAACAGAGACTGGCGAAAATCACTTTCATGGAAAGGGGTTGCCAAGCTTCCAAAAAACTACGAGTTTCCTGAAATCTCATCAAACATTTTTTCACCCAATATTGATGATTCTTTCAGGTAATGATCAGTACACCAAAACCACTTGGCTCGCCAAATTTCGTTCTTCTATGTTAAACCGTTCGTTTGCAGTAACCGTTTTCATTTTTAGGTTTCACTCTGTTTTCTCCTATAGGGATACATGTATTTGGAACTCTAAATCAAACACGGTTTGTGCTAGCTCTTTGAAACTTGACACAATAAAGCAGTTTCAAGTTCTATCTCTATGCTTTGTTTGCTGTTTGATGTAGCCCTAAGCAGAGACTGGCGAAAATCACTTTCATGAAAGGGGTTGCCAAGCTTCCAAAAAACTACGAGTTGCCTGAAATCTCAGCAAACATTTTTTCACCCAATCTTGATGATTCTTTCAGGTAATGATCAGTAAACCAAAACCACTTGGCTCACCAAATTTCGTTCTTCTAGGTAAAACCGTTAGTTTGCAGTAAACGTTTTCATTTTTAGGTTTCACTCTGTTTTCTCCTATAGGGATACATGTATTTGGAACTCTAAATCAAACACGGTTTGTGCTAGCTCTTTGAAACTTGACACAATAAAGCAGTTTTAAGTTCTATCTCTATGGTTTGTTTGCTGTTGATGTAGCTTTAAGCAGAGACTGGCGAAAATCACTTTCATGGAAAGGGGTTGCCAAGCTTCCAAAAAACTACGAGTTGCCTGAAATCTCAGCAAACATTTTTTCACCCAATCTTGATGATTCTTTCAGGTAATGATCAGTACACCAAAACCACTTTGGCTCACCAAATTTCGTTCTTCTAGGTTAAACCGTTCGTTTGCAGTAACCGTTTTTATTTTTATTTTTCACTCTGTTTTTTCATATATGGATACATGTATTTGGAACTCTAAATCAAACACGGTTTGTGCTAGCTCTTTGAAACTTGACACAATTAAGCAGTTTCAAGTTCTATCTCTATGCTTTGTTTGCTGTTGATGTAGCCCTAAGCAGAGACTGGCGAAAATCACTTTCATGGAAAGGGGTTGCCAAGCTTCCAAAAAACTACGAGTTGCCTGAAATCTCAGCAAACATTTTTTCACCCAATCTTGATGATTCTTTCAGGTAATGATCAGTACACCAAAACCACTTGGCTCACCAAATTTCGTTCTTCTAGGTGAAACCATTCGTTTGCAGTAACCGTTTTCATTTTTAGGTTTAACTCTGTTTTCTCCTACAGGGATACATGTATTTGGAACTCTAAATCAAACACGGTTTGTGCTAGCTCTTTGAAACTTGACACAATAAAGCAGTTTCAAGTTCTATCTCTATGCTTTGTTTGCTGTTGATGTAGCCCTACGCAGAGACTGGCGAAAATCACTTTAATGGAAAGGGGTTGCCAAGCTTCCAAAAAACTACGAGTTGCCTGAAATCTCAGCAAACATTTTTTCACTTAATCTTCATGATTCTTTCAGGTAACAATCAGTACAACAAAACCACTTGGCTCACCAAATTTCATTCTTCTAGGTTAAACCGTTCGTTTGCAGTAACCGTTTTCATTTTTAGGTTTCACTCTGTTTTCTCCTATAGGGATACATGTATTTGGAACTCTAAATCAAACACGGTTTGTGCTAGCTCTTTGAAACTTGACACAATAAAGCAGTTTCAAGTTCTATCTCTATGGTTTGTTTGCTGTTGATGTAGCTTTAAGCAGAGACTGGCGAAAATCACTTTCATGGAAAGGGGTTGCCAAGCTTCCAAAAACTACGAGTTGCCTGAAATCTCAGCAAACATTTTTTCACCCAATCTTGATGATTCTTTCAGGTAATGATCAGTACACCAAAACCACTTGGCTCACCAAATTTCGTTCTTCTAGGTTAAACCGTTCGTTTGCAGTAACCGTTTTTATTTTTATTTTTCACTCTGTTTTTTCATATATGGATACATGTATTTGGAACTCTAAATCAAACACGGTTTGTGCTAGCTCTTTGAAACTTGACACAATTAAGCAGTTTCAAGTTCTATCTCTATGCTTTGTTTGCTGTTGATGTAGCCCTAAGCAGAGACTGGCGAAAATCACTTTCATGGAAAGGGGTTGCCAAGCTTCCAAAAAACTACGAGTTGCCTGAAATCTCAGCAAACATTTTTCACCCAATCTTGATGATTCTTTCAGGTAATGATCAGTACACCAAAACCACTTGGCTCACCAAATTTCGTTCTTCTAGGTGAAACCATTCGTTTGCAGTAACCGTTTTAATTTTTAGGTTTAACTCTGTTTTCTCCTACAGGGATACATGTATTTGGAACTCTAAATCAAACACGGTTTGTGCTAGCTCTTTGAAACTTGACACAATAAAGCAGTTTCAAGTTCTATCTCTATGCTTTGTTTGCTGTTGATGTAGCCCTACGCAGAGACTGGCGAAATCACTTTAATGGAAAGGGGTTGCCAAGCTTCCAAAAAACTACGAGTTGCCTGAAATCTCAGCAAACATTTTTTCACTTAATCTTGATGATTCTTTCAGGTAACAATCAGTACAACAAAACCACTTGGCTCACCAAATTTCATTCTTCTAGGTTAAACCGTTCGTTTGCAGTAACCGTTTTCATTTTTAGGTTTCACTCTGTTTTCTCCTATAGGGATACATGTATTTGGAACTCTAAATCAAACACGGTTTGTGGTAGCTCTTTGGAACTTGACACAATAAAGAAGCTTCAAGTTCTATCTCTTTGCTTTGTTTGCTGTTGATGTAGCCCTAAGCAGAGACTGGCGAAAATCACTTTCATGGAAAGGGGTTGCCAAGCTTCCAAAAAACTACGAGTTGCCTGAAAATCTCAGCAAACTTTATTTCACCCAATCTTGATGATTATTTCAGGTAATGATCATTACACCAAAACCACTTGATTCACCAAATTTGGTTCTTCTAGGTTAAACCGTTCATTTGCAGTAACCGTTTTCATTTTTAGGTTTCACTCTGTTTTCTCCTATAGGGATACATGTATTTGGAACTCTAAAACAAACACGGTTTGTGCTAGGTCTTTGAAACTTGACACAATAAAACAGTTTCAAGTTCTAGCTCTATGCTTTGTTTGTTGTTGATGAAGCCCTAAGCAGAGACTGCGAAAATCACTTTCATGGAAAGGGGTTGCCAAGCTTCCAAAAAACTACGAGTTGCTTGAAATCTCAGCAAACATTTTTTCACCCAATCTTGATGATTCTTTCAGTTAATGATCAGTACACCAAAACCACTTGGCTCACCAAATTTCGTTCTTGTTGGTTAAACCGTTCTTTGCAGTAACCGTTTTCATTTTTAGGTTTCACTCTGTTTTCTCCTATAGGGATACATGTATTTGGAACTCTAAATCAAACATGGTTTGTGCTAGCTCTTTGAAACTTGACACAATAAAGAAGCTTCAAGTTCTATCTCTATGCTTTGTTTGCTGTTGATTTAGCCCTAAGCAGAGACTGGCAAAAATCACTTTCATGGAAAGGGGTTGCCAAGCTTCCAAAAAAACTACGTGTTGCCTGAAATCTCATCAAACATTTTTTCACACAATCTTGATGATTCTTTCAGGTAATGATCAGTACACCAAAAACCACTTGGCTCACCAAATTTCGTTCTTCTAGGTTAAACCGTTCGTTTGCAGTAACCGTTTTCATTTTTAGATTTTCACTCTGTTTTCTCCTATAGGGATACATGTATTTGGAACTCTAAATCAAACACGGTTTGTGCTAGCTCTTTGAAACTTGACACAATAAAGCAGTTTCAAGCTCTATCTCTATGCTTTGCTGTTGATGTAGCCCTAAGCAGAGACTGGCGAAAATCGCTTTCATGGAAGGGGTTGCCAAGCTTCCAAAAAACTACGAGTTGCCTGAAATCTCAGCAAACATTTATTCACCCAATCTTGATGATTCTTTCAGGTAATGATCAGTACACCAAAACCACTTGGCTCACCAAATTTCGTCTTCTAGGTAAGACCGTTCGGTTGCAATAACCGTTTTTATTTTTAGGTCACTCTGTTTTCTCCTATATGGATACATGTATTTGGAACTCTAAATCAAACACGGTTTGTGCTAGCTCTTTGAAACTTGACTCAATTAAACAGTTTCAAGTTCTATCTCTATGTTTGTTTGTTGTTGATGTAGCCCTAAGCAGAGACTGGCGAAAATCACTTTCAGGAAAGGGGTTGCCAAGCTTCCAAAAAACTACGAGTTGCCTGAAATCTCAGCAAACATTTTTTCACCCAATCTTGATGATTCTTTCAGGTAATGATCAGTACACCAAAACCACTTGGCTCACCAAATTTCGTTCTTCTAGGTTAAACGGTTCGTTTGCAGTAACCGTTTTCATTTTTAGGTTTCACTCTGTTTTCTCCTATAGGGATACATGTATTTGGAACTCTAAATCAAACACGGTTTGTGCTAGCTCTTTGAAACTTGACACAATAAAGCAGTTTCAAGTTCTATCTCTATGCTTTGTTTGCTGTTGATGTAGCCCTAAGCAGAGACTGGCGAAAATAACTGTCATAGAAAGGGGTTGCCAAGCTTCCAAAAAACTACGAGTTGCCTGAAATCTCAGCAAACATTTTCTCACCCAATCATGATGATTCTTTCAGGTAATGATCAGTACACCAAAACCACTTGGCTCACCAAATTTCGTTCTTCTAGGTTAAACCGTTCGTTTGCAGTAACCGTTTTCATTTTTAGGTTTCACTCGGTTTTTCTCCTATAGGGATACATGTATTTGGAACTCTAAATCAAACACGGTTTGTGCTAGCTCTTTGAAACTTGACACAATAAAGCAGTTTCAAGTTCTATCTCTATGCTTTGTTTGCTGTTGATGTAGCCCTAAGCAGAGACTGGCGAAAATCGCTTTAATGGAAAGGGGTTGCCAAGCTTCCAAAAACTACGAGTTGCCTGAAATCTCAGAAACATTTATTCACCCAATCTTGATGATTCTTTCAGGTAATGATCAGTACACCAAAACCACTTGGCTCTCCAAATTTCGTTCTTCTAGGTAAAACCGTTCGGTTGCAGTAACCGTTTTTATTTTTAGGTTTCACTCTGTTTTCTCCTATATGGATACATGTATTTGGAACTCTAAATCAAACACGGTTTGTGCAAGCTCTTTGAAACTTGACACAATAAAGCAGTTTCAAGTTCTATCTCTATGCTTTTGTTTGCTGTTGATGTAGCCCTAAGCAGAGACTGGCAAAAATCACTTCATGGAAAGGGTTGTCAAGCTTCCAAAAAACTACGTGTTGGCCTGAAATCTCATCAAACATTTTTTCACACAATCTTGATGATTCTTTCAGGTATTGATCAGTACACCAAAACCACTTGGCTCACCAAATTTCGTTCTTCTAGGTTAAACCGTTCGTTTTGCAGTAACCGTTTTCATTTTTAGGTTTCACTCTGTTTTCTCCTATAGGGATACATGTATTTGGAACTCTAAATCAAACACGGTTTGTGCTAGCTCTTTGAAACTTGACACAATAAAGCAGTTTCAGCTCTATCTCTATGCTTTGCTGTTGATGTAGCCCTAAGCAGAGACTGGGCGAAAATCGCTTTCATGGAAAGGGGTTGCCAAGCTTTCAAAAAACTACGAGTTGCCTGAAATCTCAGCAAACCTTTATTAAACCCAATCTTGATGATTCTTTCAGGTGATGATCAGTACACCAAAACCACTTGGCTCACCAAATTTCGTTCTTCTAGTTACACCGTTCCGTTTGCACTAACCGTTTTCATTTTTAGGTTTCACTCTGTTTTCTCCTATAGGGATACATGTATTTGGAACTCTAAATCAAACACGGTTTGTGCTAGCTCTTTGAAACTTGACACAATAAAGCAGTTTCAAGTTCTATCTCTATGCTTTGTTGCTGTTGATGTAGCCCTAAGCAGAGACTGGCGAAAATCACTTTCATGGAAAGGTGTTGCCAAGCTTCCAAAAAACTACGAGTTGCCTGAAATCTCAGCAAACATTTTTTCAACCAATCTTGATGATTCTTTCACGTAATGATCAGTACACCAAAACCACTTGGCTCACCAAATTTCGTTCTTCTAGGTTAAACCGTTCGTTTGCAGTAACCTTTTTCATTTTTAGATTTCACTCTGTTTTCTCCTATAGGGATACATGTATTTGGAACTCTAAATCAAACACGGTTTGTGCTAGCTCTTTGAAACTTGACACAATAAAGCAGATTCCAGTTCTATCTCTATGCTTTGTTTGTTGTTGATGTAGCCCTAAGCAGAGACTGGCGAAAATCACTTTAATGGAAAGGGGTTGCCAAGCTTCCAAAAAACTACGAGTTGCCTGAAATCACAGCAAACATATTTTCACCCAATCTTGATGATTCTTTCAGGTAATGATCAGTACACCAAAACCACTTGATTCACCAAATTTCGTTCTTCTAGGTTAAACCGTTCGTTTGCAGTAACCGTTTTCATTTTTAGGTTTCACTCTGTTTTCTCCTATAGGGATACATGTATTTGGAACTCTAAATCAAACACGGTTTGTGCTAGCTCTTTGAAACTTGACACAATAAAGCAGTTTCAAGTTCTATCTCTATGCTTTGTTTGCTCTTGATGTAGCCCTAAACAGAGACTGGCGAAAATCACTTTCATGGAAAGGGGTTGCCAAGCTTCCAAAAAACTACGAGTTTCCTGAAATCTCAGCAAACATTTTTTCACCCAATCTTGATGATTCTTTCAGGGTAATGATCAGTACACCAAAACCACTTGGCTCACCAAATTTCGTTTTCCTAGGTTACACCGTTCGTTTGCAGTAACCATTTTCATTTTTAGGTTTCACTCTGTTTTCTCCTATAGGGATACATGTATTTGGAACTCTAATCAAACACGGTTTGCGCTAGCTCTTTGAAACTTGACAGAATAAAGCAGTTTCAAGTTCTATCTCTATGCTTTGGTTTGCTCTTGATGTAGCCCTAAGCAGAGACTGGCGAAAATCACTTTCATGGAAAGGGGTTGCCAAGCTTCCAGAAAACTACGAGTTTCCTGAAATCTCAGCAAACATTTTTTCAACAAATCTTGATGTTTCTTTCAGGTAATGATCAGTACACCAAAACCACTTGGCTCACCAAATTTCCTTTTCCTAGGTTACACCGTTCGTTTGCAGTAAACCATTTTCATTTTCGGTTTCACTCTGTTTTCTCCTATAGGGATACATGTCTTTGGAACTCTAAATCAAACACGGTTTGTGCTAGCTCTTTGAAACTTGACACAATAAAGCAGTTTCAAGTTCTGTCTCTATTCTTTGTTTGCTGTTGATGTAGCCCTAAGCAGAGACTTGCGAAAATCACTTTCATGGAAAGGGGTTGCCAAGCTTCCAAAACTACGAGTTGCCTGAAATCTCAGCAAACATTTTTTCACCCATTCTTGATGATTCTTTCAGGTAATGATCAGTACACCAAAACCACTTGGCTCACCAAATTTCGTTCTTCTAGGTTAAATCGTTCGTTTGCAGTAACCGCTTTCATTTTTAGGTTTCACTCTGTTTTCTCCTATAGGGATACATGTATTTGGAACTCTAAATCAAACACGGTTTGTGCTAGCTCTTTGAAACTTGACACAATAAAAAGTTTCAAGTTCTATCTCTATGCTTTGTTTGCTGTTGATGTAGCCATAAGCAGAGACTGGCGTGAATCACTTTCATGGAAAGGGGTTGCCAAGCTTCCAAGAAACTACGAGTTGCCTGAAATCACAGCAAACATTTTTTCACCCAATCTTGATGATTCTTTCAGGTAATGATCAGTACACCAAAACCACCTGGCTCACCAAATTTCGTTCTTCTAGGTTAAACCGTTCGTTTGCAGTAACCGTTTTCATTTTTAGGTTTCACTCTGTTTTCTCCTATAGGGATACATGTATTTAGAACTCTAAAACAAACACGTTTTGTGCTAGCTCTTTGAAACTTGACACAATAAAGCAGTTTCAAGTTCTATCTCTATGCTTTGTTTGCTGTTGATGTAGCCCTAAGCAGAGACTGGCGAAAATCACTTTAATGGAAAGGGGTTGCCAAGCTTCCAAAAAACTACGAGTTGCCTGAAATCTCAGCAAACATTTTTTCACCCAATCTTGATGATTCTTTCAGGTAATAATCAGTACACCAAAACCACTTGGCTCACCAAATTTCATTCTTCGAGGTTAAACCGTTCGTTTGCAGTAAACATTTTCATTTTTAGGTTTCACTCTCTTTTCTCCTACAGGGATACATGTATTTGGAACTCTAAATAAAACACGGTTTGTGCTAGCTCTTTGCAACTTGAAACAATAAAGCAGTTTCACGTTCTATCTCTATGCTTTGTTTGCTGTTGATGTAGCCCTAAGCAGAGACTGGCGTAAATCACTTTCATGGAAAGGGGTTGCCAAGCTTCCAAAAAACTACGAGTTGCCTGAAATCTAACCAAACATTTTTTCACCCAATCTTGATGATTCTTTCAGGTAATGATCAGTACACCAAAACCACTTGATTCACCAAATTTCGTTCTTCTAGGTTAAATCGTTCGTTTGCATTAACCGTTTTCATTTTTAGGTTTTACTCTGTTTTCTCCTATAGGGATACATGTATTTGGAACTCTAAATTAAACACGGTTTGTGCTAGCTCTTTGAAACTTGACACAATAAAGCAGTTTCCAGTTCTATCTCTATGGTTTGTTTGCTGTTGATGTAGCCCTAATCAGAGACTGGCGAAAATCACTTTCATGGAAAGGGGTTGCCAAGCTTCCAAAAAACTACGAGTTGCCTGAAATCTCAGCAAACATTTTTTCACCCAATCTTGATGATTCTTTCAGGTAATGATCATTACACCAATACCACTTGGCTCACCAAATTTCGTTCTTCTATGTTAAACCGTTCATTGCAGTAACCGTTTTCATTTTTAGGTTTCACTCTGTTTTCTCCTATAGGGATACATGTATTTGGAACTCTAAATCAAACACGGTTTGTGCTAGCTCTTTGAAACTTGACACAATAAAGCAGTTTCAAGTTCTATCTCTATGGTTTGTTTGCTGTTGATGTAGCCCTAAACAGAGACTGGCGAAAATCACTTTCATGGAAAGGGGTTGCCAAGCTTCCAAAAAACAACGAGTTGCCTGAAATCTCAGCAAACATTTTTTCACGCAATCTTGATGATTCTTTCAGGTAAAGATCAGTACACCAAAACCACTTGGCTCACCAAATTTCGTTCTTCTAGGTTAAACCGTTCGTTTGCAGTAACCGTTTTCATTTTTAGGTTTCACTCTGTTTTCTCCTATATGGATACATGTATTTGGAACTCTAAATCAAACACAGTTTGTGCTAGCTCTTTGAAACTTGACACACTAAAGCAGTTTCAAGTTCTATCTCTATGCTTTGTTTGCTGTTGATGTAGCCCTAAGCAGAGACTGGCGAAAATCACTTTCATGGAAAGGGGTTGCCAAGCTTCCAAAAAACTACGAGTTGCCTGAAATCTCAGCAAACATTTTTTCAACCAATCTTGATGATTCTTTCAGGTAAAGATCAGTACACCAAAACCACCTGGCTCACCAAATTTCGTTCTTCTAGGTTAAACCGTTCGCTTGCAGTAACCGTTTTCATATTTAGGTTTCACTCTCTTTTCTCCTACAGGGATACATGTATTTGGAACTCTAAATCAAACACGGTTTGTGCTAGCTCTTTGAAACTTGACACAATAAAGCAGTTTCACGTTCTATCTCTATGCTATTTTTGCTGTTGATGTAGCCCTAAGCAGAGACTGGCGTAAATCACTTTCATGGAAAGGGGTTGCCAAGCTTCCAAAAAACTACGAGTTGCCTGAAATCTAAGCAAACATTTTTTCACCCAATCTTGATGATTCTTTCAGGTAATGATCAGTACACCAAAACCACTAGATTCACCAAATTTCGTTCTTCTAGGTTAAACCGTTCGTTTGCAGTAACCGTTTTCATTTTTAGGTTTTACTCTGTTTTCTCCTATAGGGATACATGTATTTGGAACTCTAAATTAAACAAGGTTTGTGCTAGCTCTTTGAAACTTGACACAATAAAGCAGTTTCCAGTTCTATCTCTATGGTTTGTTTGCTGTTGATGTAGCCCTAATCAGAGACTGGCGAAAATCACTTTCATGGAAAGGGGTTGCCAAGCTTCCAAAAAACTACGAGTTGCCTGAAATCTCAGCAAACATTTTTTCACCCAATCTTGATGATTCTTTCAGGTAATTATCAGTACACCAAAACCACCTGGCTCACCAAATTTCGTTCTTCTAGGTTAAACCGTTCATTTGCAGTAAACGTTTTCATTTTTAGGTTTCACTCTGTTTTCTCCTATAGGGATACATGTATTTGGAACTCTAAATCAAACACGGTTTGTGCTAGCTATTTGAAACTTGACACAATAAAGCAGATTCCAGTTCTATCTCTATGCTTTGTTTGCTGTTGATGTAGCCCTAAGCAGAGACTGGCGAAAATCACTTTCATGGAAAGGGTTTGCTAAGCTTCCAAAAAACTACGAGTTTCCTTAAATCTCAGCAATCATTTCTTTCACCCAATCTTGATGATTCTTTCAGGTAATGATCAGTACACCAAAACCACTTGGCTCACCAAATTTCGTTCTTCTAGGTTAAACCGTTCGTTTGCAGTAACCGTTTTCATTTTTAGGTTTCACTCTGTTTTCTCCTATAGGGATACATGTATTTGGAACTCTAAATCAAACACGGTTTGTGCTAGCTCTTTGAAACTTGACAC